>NC_135565.1:14872208-14969708 GCF_964340395.1 Glandiceps talaboti
GAACTACAAGTATTATGTAAATTGAAGGTTAGTAACCAAACATTATGATGCCAACATATAAAATGTAAATATTATAATAGATAAAGAAAATAAATAAATGTGACTAGAAACCCTTGAATGCTGTAACTCTGGTAATAGGGAACTTGCAAACCCACCATGTTGAATGTTGTATCATGGGAAGTGTGATAATAAATACTAACCAATTAGTATTGTAAACAATGTTGATACATTGTTTGTAACCACAAATAATCAATTCATAGTTACCCTAACCATTGTGGGAGGTTTATTTTATCGGTAGCTCCAGATTAGGTATTACGATAACCACAGATAATCCCATAGTCCTTTGCATCTGAGCATGCTCAGTCTGGATTGCAAGTTCCCTATTGAGGCTTTGGTTTACTAAGATAGACACAAACTGAAACTAATGTTGTACCATATTGATACAACAGTGATACCATTTTGAGCAGACGTTGGTTTAATTATAGTCTCAGTAGGACGGCTCTCTGCGGAATGTTAATTCCATATACTTGCAGTGTGTACTGTTTTGGGACTTCCAATGCTTACGCTATCTTGATCACAGGGTGATTAGATTTGCAAAACAGAGGACCCATTATCACTCGCTTGTTTAAGCTACCACATCGAACAACACTAGTTTTGATTTGTGTCAATCTTAGTACACTGAAGCCTCAATTACTATGCACATCACTTCATGGATGGTAAAACACCATATGTCATTTAGCCCCAAATTGCTCACTCTGAATTCTTGCTAACAGGGGAGCATTACAATACCTTATCATACATGCCATCCACTATACCAACATGTTGTTTGGGTTATTGGTGCCCAAGTGACTAAACCACTTGCTGCTTACTACTGCGATTGGGGTTCAAACCCATTTAGAGTTTGATTAAATTACCATGCGGTAAGTAAGAAGAATGTCGTTAAGTTTGACTCTACCTAATAATGTACGTTTTCCCCGGGTACTCCGGTTTCCTCCTGCACTAACAACCTTCCTCCTGTTATTGGACAATGCCTGTTTGATGGTTAATAAATAAATTGCAACTATTCAATGTTTTTATTTAAGCCAATTTCTCCTGTATTCCTGGTACAGTTTCAAGATGTTAGATTTATATACAGTATGATATCTATTGCGTAAATTTGTAAAATATACCTTAAAATTTTTGTGCAATTTCTGTAGCCCATGAAAATATTACCTGGTCAAGGTCATATAGACATGGTACATACATACATACATACATACATACATACATACATACATACATACATATACACACATACATACATACATACATACATACATACATACATACATACATACATACATACATACATACATACATACAGACAGACAGACAGACAGACAGACAGACAGACAGTACAATGGTATTCTAGGGGTTTCAAAGCAGAAGTCAAAATACAATTTGGTAATAAAATAAGTATATACAAAAGCAAATAAATATGATTAAATTTACCACAAAGGAATGAAAAACATCCTTTTAGCCTCCTCATCCATTATTCTTCACAATGATTCCGAAATAAAACCTGTATGTGTTAACTAATTACACCGCCATACTAACTTTTTAATATGAGAAAATTTTGTTTTTCTTTGTTCACTTTTTATTAAATGAAATAAAGAAAGCTTAACATTTACCAAAAATTTGATGATGAGGGAGTTAAGGAATTCTTTCCTTTTAACATTATTAAAACAATGTAATATAGAACTTTAAGAAAAATTTTAACTTTCCTATGATGACAAAATGAATTAATTTTTTTCATTTAAATACATCTACATGTTAAATGTTATTTGAATAAATATATATATAAATATATGTTGAAAGTGGGTAACCATACAAAATTATGCCAAATACAACCCCCCAAAAAACAAAAATGTTCATTACAAATAAATTCAATATCATAATTAAGTATTAAGTAATTACAATTTTATGTGACGCTTTTTGTTCAACACTATTTCAAAGAGAGACATTGAAATCCATAGATAATGTAACTTTTCATGATTTGCACTGAGGTCTGACATTAGTAGTTTTTGTTTAAATGTATTCTACTTAATTTGCACATGGTATAATAGACATTATACCTTCTTAGAATGCCTTCTTGCACATGACCACAATGTACCAGTCTGGCTATTAGCAAACACTTGTCTTTCAGAACTAACTGAAGGCTGTAAAATCACAAAATTTTCATGTGGTGAAAATATCTAGGTTTGCAGTATCTATAATTCCAACATGTTCATATAAGGAGCTAAATGTCAATGTAATTACACTCACAGTAAAGGCAGTGTTTTTCCACCATTTTCTAACTTCCAGTATTTACACTATCTTGATTACAGGGTAATTGTAGCCACAAAACCACCATATTTTACTGCTATTACATCAATGTAATTACACTCACAGTGCGGCAATGTTGCTAACAGTACATTTTCCTTAAGAGAAATCATTCCACCTCATTCTAACTTCCAATGTTTACACTATCTTTTTTACAAGGTGATTATATCCCCACAACAGAGGCACCGCTATCACATACTGCCATCCATTTCTGTAATCCATAGTACCACACTGAACAACAATAGTTTTAGTCTGCATCTGACACAGTAAGCTGAAACCCTGCTTTTCTCATTAATATGTTTCTATGGTACATGTATGATGAGCATCTACTGCGGCAACATGTTGAAATTGATGACACGGCTTACTATTCATTATTATCAGTAATATAGTGATGAATAATATGTGATAGAAAAATACTCGAGAATAACATCTAATTATGTGCAAGAATAATTGCAATCTTTGATGGCGTGTAAAGTCTATAGCCCTGAACTGGCACATCTGTCTTTTTTATGCCAAAAGGCATTCTGGTAAAATATCACACAGGTGACATTTTGTGACCAAAAAGTAATGCCGTTAACTGTGTACATAATTCAGTTAAATCATGATTTATTTTCACAGTTGAAATAACTGATCCTATGAATGACCTACTTACAAATCTAATAATGATAATCTAAAAAATATCGGAATATATAAATACATAAAAAATGAAAACCAGTCAATACATATTTCAGTGGTACAATTGGTAGTACTTTATACAATAGCTTCTTAACAACTGTCTCAGTCACGACGACCTTAACCCCTTCAGTTTCAGACAAGTGACCTTTGACCTCTTAAATAACTGATTTATGACCTTTGACATCTTTAACAACTGGCATATATATTTTGGTTTCATTGTTTTTCAATTTACTGTGAAAATTGTGACATTTATATTAGATCAAAATTTTGAATTCACTGAATTAGTAAATTATTTCTTTGATTTTTTGTGTCTAAAATAGAATTACAAAAGTCATAAAAAATATGACAATTTTTATCTCAATAATATTGTGCGTAAAACGTTTGCTATATTGAAGTGAACTGGTTAAATACATTATCATCCCATATGGTGACATGATTACATAGTTAGAAATAATGTCATAATGATTTATTGCTGTTTTCAAAATGCTTCCCCTCGATATCATACAATTATTTCATAGATAACACAGTGTCTCTATTTTGCTGGTGTGATTATACATAATATAATTTGCCCATCAATAAATTTAAACCATTTTTAGTGGCTGCTACCATGTCCTAATAAAATACCAGTTATTAATATGTGGGCAATAGTTATCACAAAATACAGATTTCTCAAATTTAGCCATGTATTAAATAAATTGTTTCATTAAGCTAAATCTTAGCTTCAGAGCTCATATGTATTAGCCTGGAATCCATCCTGTCATGCTCTACAGTATTGAATCCTTGCTGTGCTGTTCTACTATAAAACCCATGCTGTCATGTTCTATAATATAAAACCCATGCTGTCATGTTCTATGATATAGACTCCATACTGTTCCATTCTACAGTATAGAATCCATGCTGTCATATTTTACAGTATAGAATCCATGCGGTCATATTCTACAGTATAGAATCCATGCTGTCATATTTTACAGTATAGAATCCAATGCTGTCATATTCTACAGTATAGAATACATGCTGTCATATTCTACAGTATAGACTCCATATTGTTCCATTCTACAGTATAGAATCCATGCGGTCATATTTTACAGTATGGATTCCATGCGGTCATATTCTACAGTATAGAATCCATGCTCTCATATTCTACAGTATAGAATCCATGCTCTCATATTCTACAGTATAGAATCCATGCTGTCATATTCTACAGTATAGAATCCATGCTGTCATATTCTACAGTATAGAATCCATGCTGTCATATTCTACAGTATAGAATCCATGCTGTCATATTCTACAGTATAGAATCCATGCTGTCATATTCTACAGTATAGAATCCATGCTCTCATATTCTACAGTATAGAATCCATGCTGTCATATTCTACAGTATAGAATCCATGCTGTCATATTCTACAGTATAGAATCCATGCTGTCATATTCTACAGTATGGATTCCATGTGGCCATATTCTACAGTATAGAATCCATGCTCTCATATTCTACAGTATAGAATACATGCGGTCATATTCTACAGTATAGAATCCATGCTGTCATATTCTACTGTATAGAATCCATGCTGTCATATTCTACAGTATAGAATCCATGCTGTCATATTCTACAGTATAGAATCCATGCTGTCATATTCTACAGTATAGAATCCATGCTGTCATATTCTACAGTATAGAATCCATGCTGTCATATTCTACAGTATAGAATCCATGCTGTCATATTCTACAGTATAGAATCCATGCTGTCATATTCTACAGTATAGAATCCATGCTGTCATATTCTACAGTATAGAATACATGCGGTCATATTCTACAGTATAGAATCCATGCTGTCATATTCTACAGTATAGAATCCATGCTGTCATATTCTACAGTATAGAATACATGCTGTCATATTCTACAGTATGGAATCCATGCTGTCATATTCTACAGTATAGAATCCATGCTGTCATATTCTACAGTATGGAATCCACACTGTCCTGTTCTACAATATAGTATAAAATCCATGCTATCCTCTTTTACATTATAGCACAGAATCCATACTATTCTGTTCTGCAGTATAGCCTGGAATCACACTGTTGTCCTGTTCTACAATATAACCAGGAATCCATACAGTCCTGTTCTACAGTATAGTCTGAAATCCAACATGTTCTATTGAGCTCAAAGTATTTTTGAAATGACAGAGTGACTGTTTCTAAATTTACAGCCATTTTATACATTTTTAAGAGTTTAATGGAGTATAAAAATATTATATTATAGTGACTTTATTGTAAAGTTTTCAATTTTAATAGATACCCCATCTTTTTCACCAGGAGGCTTGTCCAATATCAAAAACATTTACTATTTTGATAACTTTGTAAATTTTAAGGTTTCTTTCCCATGTTATTAAAATTTTAAAAGGCAAGTTTGTAAATTTATAAATTTTACCAGATTTTACCTATTTTAAAATTTTCTAAAACTAAAGAAAACATATTGGATGCTTAGAAAATGATGTAAATATTATCAAGTTTTTCTCTTAGTTATGAAGTTTTTGAGTTCTACCAAAAGGGCATGTAAGTTATATAATCCCAAACATGAATATTAATCCATTGAAAAAATATAAGTTAGTAAATAGAGAGTCACTTTAAAAGTGTATACTGCTAATTAGTTATATCGTACAATCAAATTTACAAAAGTCTGTTATTCTTTTAACAGATCAGCTTTTTCATATTTCAAATGGGTTCTCATCAAATCAAGCATGTTCTGAACTTTTGGTTTCACAAAAACCTTAAGTTTATATCATAGTTTGCATGATTGAGAATTTATGAACTCAAGTACATGTAACAAGTTGTACATATCCTGTACTGAAGAATTTGCTATGGGTTGTTCATGAATGTCTCAATGTTTGTTCTATCCCAATGCTAACTTGTGCTAAGGGTATGTCTGTGTTTTCAAGAGATTTTCATACCAAAACTCTTTGAATCTAAATACTAATTTTGTCCTAGGTACATCTTTGTCTTGCCTCCCACCATACGGCAAACCTACAACCAAACCAGAGTGACTATAGAATTTCAATTACATGTCATGATATTTTTTAGGTCTCAATCAATGTTTTTTGTTACAAATTACTAAGTACACATGACAAAATGCAGACACTGATAGCATGCAGGTATACAAAATGATACATTTTATCTCAACATCACTTTGGATAACATTACGAAATTCAAACATAGAACTGTCTATTTGTGTTCATAGATAAAATGTAACATTTCATGTGCCTGTATTATGTTTGGATAATTTATAGCAAAAACCGTTTTGTGAGATGTAAAAAAATATTGTGCAACCTACATTTGTAATTGAAACACTATAGTCCTTCTAATTTGGTAGTATGTATACAGTACAGTCAGTTTCTTCATCGGTGTCCCCCCCCCCCCCCCCCCCCCCCCCGCCAAAAAAAACAAACAAAAAACCCATTCATTTTGTACACATACAATGCTGGCTTGTGTCTGGGGGTACATTCTCATTTTCTATAAGAACTTGAGTCTGGGGTATATCCTTGGCTTGTCTCTTGCTCTTTTAAAGTACTGAACACATGATATATACAGCTACAGCCAATATTCTCCATAATGGTCTTCATCTAAATGTTCTTTTAAATTCAATGCTGGCTTGGGGTCTCAATTATTTTCTTTCTTGTTGTCATTATTGCTTATGTTCCATATCAAAATTCCTTGCATTCTAACACTAACTTGCAGTCCAGGGTACATCTTTGTACATCTTGTCTCTCATAGTAGGAAACACACATACACAATTTTCTTCCTTGTCTCCTTCTGAACATGCCTTTTCAACGTGTATAATGCTGACTCGTCCTCTGGCACATTTTTCATTTTTCTACAAGAATTTACATCTTGGGTACAGGTTAATAATGTCTTATCTTCCGTAGTAATGAACACACTTATGTATATAATCAGTTTTCTTAATAAGTGTCTTCATCTAAACATGTTTAATATGTATAATACTGACTTGTTTCTTTCAAACATTTTTTTCATTTTTTGTCCCTATTTGTAACTTTTAAAGTAGTGAGAGTACATATACACATCAATAATCATGTACGCTATACTGTAAGTACTTGTGAGATTACTCACAGTGATGTTCGCAGCATGTTTTAAGTCTCCTGTTTCTATATATCTTACATCACAGGTATGTCTTTCTGTGTTGTCTCTCAAAGTATTGAATGCACTCATCGGCAGTCTTTTCTCTACACGAGCACTTGATTTCAAAAATTCATTATTCAATTCTGTAGAAAATTTGTCTTCAGGCTGTCTTCATCTGTGCCATCTCTCTTTGTTGTAAGCAAATCATGAGAAGTTTCCAAAATTCATTTTCAATTCTGTAGTAAACTTACGTCCTCAAACTATCATCGCCCATAGTAGTAAATGAGCAAAAATCATCATCACTGTAGTTATCAAGTTTTCAACATTCAATTTCAGTTCTGTTGTAAACTTACGTCCTAGGACTTTCTTCATCTGTGCTATCTCTCATGGTTGTAAACAAGTCTGGAGATGTAACAACTTGAATCTGTCTACTCTGCCGCTGTATTGATAGTTGGCGTTGACGTCGCTGCATTTGAAACATTCTCCTTTGTTGAAGGAATACCAGTGTACCAAATAGAGCCCCACATATAAAGAGTATAATAACAGTCAAAATAATAACAGAAGTTGCAATGGATGGGGTGTGCATGGGTGCATCTGGAAAAAAATAGATAGATAAATATATGAAAACATAGAAACCACAGATTTACTGGAGGGGGGGTTTTCTTTCATTTTTTTTTTAAAAAAATTTTTTAAAATTTTTTTTGTGCTGGGAATTCCTCCCAGCAATTTTCTGTTATGCAGACAAATACACACAAACAAACAAACACAAATGCTACAGAGATCCATATAGGTTTGGGACTACGTGACAGGGCTATGTAGCATGCTCTATATCACGTTGCTGTGGAACTGTCAAGGCTTTCCCAGTCAGTCCACAGGCTATCCCAGAGTCACCCAGGCCCGGCAAACATACTGTTTACTAGACCAAGTACAGAAACTTTGGCGAAAGGCTAGCTGAGTTCTGCCTGTCAAACTAACAACAGAGGTTGCATGGGTGTATGAATGGGTGCATCAGAAGAAGAAAGGGACAAATGTATCAAGAAAACAAAACACAAATAGTACAGAATGGACGGACCCTGGTTTCATAATATCAAAAGAAAATGTCTAACTCAAAGATGTAAAGACATTATTGAAAATATGGAATTCACTTCAAACGACTGTTTTGATTTTGTGAGCACATACTTTCATTTGATACTAGAATATACATGAAGGCTTGTGTACAAACTGTCAATGTTCGTGTACAAAGCTTTCAAATGTCGTGACGACTTTACTAAGGAAGTTGAAACATAATTTGCTGATCTGTATCTTTTCTCCTTTCTCTTTTTCATTATTGTATTAGTTTTTTGTTGTTATGCTCTTATCTCTGAATACTTGTACTTCTATTTTTATGTCATGGGCTGAGGCCTAAACACTTGCAATAAACCATATATATACATGTAGGATAAATTTCCCTGCCTCAGGCCTATTGCAGAAATACCATCTGCCTGCATATACCATAGCTTTCTATGTAACTATGGTTACTGTAACAAAAGGGATTAAAGTCCTTATTTGGAATATAAATATGCTTGGTAATATCATTAATTCTGTTCAAATCCAGTATTTTCAGCTTCCAGTATTGTGAAGGTACAATATTTTTTAGTTATTGAATGATGGAAATTAAAATCATAATTTGACTCACACTGCAAATAGAAGTGACACAACATTGTTAGGATGTCAATCATCAACCCTTCACACTGACGTTACAATGTCACAGTCCAGGAACTAATAAATTAATGCATACCTGTGCTACATTCCTAAAATCAATCACACATTACCTGTACCATATTCCTGAAACTAATCAAACATACCTGTGCCAGTTCTGAAACTAACACAAACCTGTACCACATTCCTTAAACTAATTACACATACTTGTACCAGTCCTAAAACTAATCAAACACATACCTGTACCACAGCTCTGAAACTCACCAAACACATACCTGTACCACAGCTCTGAAACTCACCAAACACATACCTGTACCACAGCCCTGAAACTCACCAAACACATACCTGTACCACACCCCTAAAACTAACCACATACTTGTAACAGTCCTGAAACTAACATATATCAATACCTGTACCACAACCCTGAAACTAATCAAACCCATACCTGTACCACAGCCCTGAAACTAATTACACACATACTTGTACCAGTCCTGAAACTAACACATACCTGTACCACAGCACTGACACTAATCAACACATACCTGTACCACAGCCCTGACACTAATCAATCACATACCTGTACCACAGTCTTCATCTACTCCACTTGTACAGTCCTGAATACCATTACAAAGTCTGGATGTTGATAGACACTCTCCATCATCACAGATAAAGGAATCTCCAACGTCTATACTACATCTGTAAATATTAGCTGCTGTTGTAGCTGTGAAAAAGAATTATCAAATTATAAATTATGTTAACATAATTTCAAATGTACTAATGTATTAGCTAAATTACACTTTACATTGTACAATGTATAATAAGAAAGGAAATTTGCATTTATTGGTTAAGGATTGTTCTGGGCCAACTTTCTCTATAGCTCAGACTCTCTGTTAATTATTTTCTCACCAAATGTTAATTTTGTCTAATTTTATCACATCTTTTGCCTTCACATCTCATCTTTTTTAATTCTATCTGATCTGAAGTCTACTTATCTCATCTCCTCTCCCTTCCTCTCCTCTCCTCACATCTCATCTAATTCTGTCTATTTCTCTCAAATCTGTTATCTGCACATCTCTGATCTCATGATGAGACCGATGTCTTCTCATCTTCTCATCTCATCTCATCTCATCTTCTCTTCCCACCTCATCTCATCTCATCTCATCTCATCTCATTTCTCTCATCTCATCTTCTCTTTCCATCTCATCTCATCTGATCTCATCTCATCTCATCTCATCTCATCTCATCTCATCTCACCTCTTCTCTTCTCATCTCATCTCATCTCATCTCATCTCATCTCTTCTCATCTCTTCTCATCTCATCTCTCATCTCATCACAGTTTATTTTATTCCATCTAACTATTTTTATATGATCTTTAATATCTCTTTTCATCTTACCACAATCTGTCTCATCATTGCCATCATAGCAATCCTTGTTGCCATCACAACTGAGTGCAGCATCTATACACTGTCCATCATTACACATAAACTCTGTGTCATCACAAAAAGGTCTCGGAATACCTACAGTAATAATGAACAGCTATGGAAGATCAGTTCATTAAATGTAAAATGTAGAAAATATAAACGTCAAAATAAAGGATTTAGAAATGTAAAAATAAAAATAAGTTTGGTGTTCTCCCAGAACAAAGTACTACCAAATCAGAGAGACTGTAGAGATTCAATTAATTAGGCAGTATGATGGCTTCTACATTTCGCATGTTTTTGTTACGAATTACACAATACAAAATAGACACACAAACACAGACACACATGCACACACACACACTCACACATATGAAATGTTACATTTGATCTCACTGTGAACACAAACAATTTTTTATGTGTATGCAGTGTTTTTGCTAAGGTTTGGGAAACCCGGTAACAGAAAAGGGGAAAGAGGTAAAACTGGTAGTGCTTCGCATGCAATGTATCATAGTTTAGGTGGGGAACCCCGGTAAAATGATGTGGGAACCCCGGTAGATTTTACCTACTTACCACCCTTAAATAAAACACTGGTATGTGTGTGTGTGTGTGTGTGTGTTTTTCATCCAACAACGATGTTGATTTGTGTTCATAGTGAGACAGAATGTATCACTTTATATTTAGTATATGCTTGCACACTATCAGATTCTGTATTTTGTTTTATGTAAATCGTAACATAAAACAATGTATGAAATGTAAAATATCTCATGCTACCCCAATGAGAAGCTATAGTCACTTTAGTTTGGTAGTAACAAGAGTGCTGAACCTACTAGTGATTTCTGAATGTCCTAAGAAAAGTAAAACAACATTCTTCAACCACTTTGTGTAAGTGGAGTCGAGACATGATGATTGATTAAATAGTAACAATAGTTGTTTTGAATCTGCTGATTGCTAGTCTTGGTTACCCAGACTCTCGTCGCTGGGGGCTCAGCCTTGAGATCACCCCGAATGGAAGTCTGGGGAAATGAGATTCCAACTATCCCATGCAGGAGGTAGCCTCTGGAGCAGTGCATCATGGGAGGGGGGGGGGAATACTTTACATCCAACCTTACTGGCTGAATGATTTGGGATACCTTCGCTACAGATGATCACTTCTCCAGTGACTGATATATATTTATTAATTATAACAAACTGGCCTCATAAGCCCATTTTTTTATGCTTGGAAGCAATGTATTGTGTGACTTCCGTCGCTGGGTAGTTGAAATGTGATTTTCCCAGCCTCTTTTATTGGTGATCTCGTAGAAGAGCTCCCAGAGGCGAGAGTCTGGGTAAATGAGACTAATTGATTGCAGGTTTGAGCCTCAATCTCCACTGCCATTTATTTTTGTAGGGCTTACATGGAAGTCCTTGGTCAATTAAGATTTGAAGCATGGTTGTGCCAGATATTGAATTGGGGCATATATTTGGAGATGTCTGTATAATACAGTGAGGTAGCTATTACTAGTAGTAGTAGTACGTCATGTAGTAGTAGTAGTAGTAGTAGTAGTAGTAGTAGTAGTAGTAGTAGTAGTAGTAGTAGTAGTAGTAGTAGTGGTAGTAGTAGAATACTAGAAACAAAAATTGTTCTGGGTACATTTTGTCCATAGGGTTTTGTGCAGGAAATTCCCTTGTGTGTTACTGATCTGTACGCCCTACATAAAAATGGCTGTAAATAAGGGCATGGAATTAGCAGTACATATAGACGAGTCAAGGATACAAAGTACTGAACACTGTATCTAGACAATAAGAGATCCATGATCTAGACAACCAGCAGTCTGTTATACTAATGGGAATCAATAGAAAACAGTAGCTGCAACAGTTCCCCTGATTAAACCTAGTTAATTCGAACCCGGGCTACGATCAAATTCAAAGGGTCGAATAATTTGGCATGTCAGGGCCACTTATCATGCTTATACATGGCTGCAAGGCAAAGGGCGTGTGCCATATACATCTGTCAGCTTGCAAGTACTGATATTCTTCAAAAGAGTCATATGGATGCAGCCTACACCGTTAACAGCATTAAAATGAGTCTATGCACTGTCTCCCTGTAGGTGTAAAGTAGATCTAGTTATCGTTATGTGCACATAAATCGAATGACTGGCCTTACATTTTGCCTTACGCCGATCGTCCGTCAGTTCAGTTAATGCAGAGACAAAACCGTGAGCCAGCCACTAAGATCGACGTGGCAGCTGGCTTACTACAATATGTATTGGAAATACAAGTTGTAAACTTACCAAACACCAACATACTGCCAGACAGAAACGTAATAACAAGGGCGAATGTTTGAATTCTCTTCTTCATCCGAATCATCGTGCATTTTGTTTATAAACAAAGCTGCCATGTTTCAAAAGGGCGCCCTCGAATGACCTCAGAAAAGACTCCCTAAGAGAGTAAAAATTCTCAATGGCCAGTCATTCTATTGTGTCAAATTTTGTATATCGTGCAGTGGCGGGGAACTTCGGGAAGATTTTGTTTGTAGATTGTTGATAGATATTAAAGGGACTATTTGTTGCATTTTCACTGTGTATATTATTTTTACAGTTTGATTTCCCATGTATAGGCTTAATTGGTGAGTTTTCACCATCTTCAGTGGCCTAACTAAACCTATCGACGTCAAGTTGTTGTTGTTGTTGTTGTTGTTGTTGTTGTTGTTGTTGTTGCTACTGCTGCTGTTGTTGCTGCTCTTCTTGTTGTTGTACATGTTGTTGTTTTTTTCGTAATTTTGTAAATGTTGTTGCTCTTTATTGCTTTCTTTTGTGTGTGATTGTTCCTTTATTTTGCTGAATGGTTTGTTGATTTAAAAAAACATATATTTATATGAACAAATGCAATCAAACCACCCGATGTATTATATTCATGAGAGGATAAACCTAGTCTAGACGCTGTTCAAACGGGGAAGTACTCACTCGCACTGCCGCTGTTCCAACCGCCAGTCTGTTCCATTTAAGACTATAACGTTGAATTAGCCGACCAACTAGTTTCTTCTCAAACCATCTCTTCTGCGAGGTACCGTACTGACTTGGACTGTGTTGAGTAGAACTCACAACGAAACATACGTATCTGGTTCAACGAACGCCAAGCTAACCACTTGGTTGATTTTATTACATGAGCAATCTCCGACTACGTTCCTCCTCCTGGATGGGCTAAAAACAAAACTTAAATACATTTCAAAGTTTACAAAAATCTCTATTCTTAGAGTATGACGTATTCTTAAGTCTTATGAAAGACATCATCTGCGATCTAATATCCAATCACCTTCTCTAGATTAGTAATAAAAGTTCATATCTCAAAGACCATAAAATAATCATGTCATATTAAAACTTGTTGACAGTTCAATCGTACCTGGTACAACCAATTCAAAAACACCCCATGTCGAGATGTCAAAGACTTATGTTGTTACGCAACGGAATGTCACTGTATGTACAAAGTTTAAATGCTTTTGACTTTAAATAAGAGTTCAAGGTGAAAATTCACTAAAATATCCTGAATGGATATAATTTAGATCTATGACTCGTAACAAATGTTTGCTTTCTGGGCAAAGTTTCCAAAATCATACCAGGGTTAACTAGATTTTCTAGAATTATCTTTTTCCCCGTCACACTCTCACTATCGTTTAAGAAATTGTAATGGTTGCTTTCTAACTCATAAAACCTTCTCTTTTTAAAAAAAAAACAGTGTAATTTTACTCACCTGTTGGTCGCAGCTGTTCTACTGTTGAGTTTATCCAGAGGGCCTATGGTTTACCTGATAGAGACTGCTGCAATACTGGAATTTCCGGCGAAAATATTGAAAATCTCTTGGTGCCGTGTGCAAAATAGTGAGTCCAACAAAACTTATATACAAAATAGTGTTACAGATGACAGATTCATAATTTTAGTAATTACATATTTTGACCCTACTTTGATTAAAAAGAGTTAAGTTCAGTAAACTTTACACAGGGTCATGGAATTCTGGCCACAAATCAAACCACCGTAAGGAAAAAAATGAAGCGATTATATAGGCCTATGACATTTCGAACGGTACTATTTACCTGCGGAGTGGAGAAAGAACATGTATCTATAGACACCATATATGTTTTAAACAAACTTAAATTTTCGACTGGAAATTGGGCAACGTTGTAGAAATTTCGTACACAAGTAATCGATTTGGTCGGTCGGTTTCACCTTCCTACGAACAGAGTGAGGCCGAGGACGTCACGTACCTATTGAACGCAGTTCGCTGGCTGCATAGAATGTGCAGGTACATGTTATCGTGACATCATCAATTATTATAATCGCTTTCAACAAGTTGATGGTCCTGTGAACCCGGAACTAATTCAGTGTTCAAGGACACGCACCAGCTATGGTAAGTATTAAACACATAGCATTTTCTGGCGGTTATGGTTATTCCTTTGAAATTCTACAGTTGTTTGTTGCTATGTTGCAATGGTAGTGTGCCCCTTGTCTTTATTTGCACTATGCATGTTTTCTCGACACACCTCAAAACTTGAAAGAATCAACGATATAGTTTAACGTAGGTTATCGGGGTGAGATGTTAGGTCCCTCCCATTAATGTATCACACCAGGGGCTCTGTAGTAAAGAACAGCACTTCATGTGTACAACATAATAGTTATCAAATAATTGACCTGGTGGTAGTAACCTCCATTTATATATCGACCTGGTGGCAGTAACCTTCATTATACAGACGTGATAATTTACCCCAATATGGTCTTTTGGTACGTTATTAAGACATGAAGCTGTTCGCAAAATTCGTTTTAGTTGGTGAGCATACAATAGAAAATAATAACACCTGTTGCTTGTATTCTGTGTAATTACAATAAGTTACTTGTGCTTGTCAATAATTATAATCCGGGCTCTCCCGTGGGTTTTATTTCACAAAGCCATACAGTTCAATTATGGTCAATTACATGGCACAAGAATAGCCTAAATATGTATGACGTAGTCTAGTTCCTATACAGTATCGTTACGATTTATACCTTCACTCACGGTATAGTCAAACCTATTCCATGCTCCACACCGAGTCCTGAGATGTAATTTAAAATTCATCCACAGCCACCCACACAGTCATTGACATCCCATCTTTGTTAATCGATCACAAAATTCTAACCAATAACACAGTCTCTCATAGTGTTTATTGGGGGTAGTTATGTAATGTCCAAATATGGTATATTTGGCAGCTCAGGATGCTAGTATACACTGTTTAAGCCACTATAACAGCTGAGGGTTCACTGATTAGATGAACAGCTCTCTGTGCTAATGAGGGAGATTGGCCAGACTGCGGTTAGACCACAGTTGGCATCCAGACTAAAATATAGGACACTTTATCAATTACAAGTTGAACATAGCAACGTACATGATCACACCAGCGAATGCAATGTTCACTTTGAACATAGATTCATTATTCAACGGAACAATAGCACGCTGTAACCATTTTGTCTATTGTGTCTATTAGACCATGGACAATAGAAGAGCTCTCAAACAAAAACAGCTGATCACAATATGTAGTGACAATATATTCACTCTTTGCATTAGATAATGGGCGACTTCTATAACTAGTGTTGAAGACACAACTATATCCGATGATAACTGCACACCCTAACAAATATTCATATCCTATTATAACTGGACGAAATGAAAGCCAGCGGCGACAAGAAGTCAGAAATGACTGGTCCAATCCTAGTGCACACCGTATACTAAAAGTTGTTTGCATCATACATCTTATGGTATCACTGTTATACCTGATAGAACTGGCGACAGTGGTTGGTGTACACTGTAATAGCACCCTTGGGGTTATACTTCTGGCCATTTTGTACATGTTGGTAAGTGTTGTTGTACGATGTAATAGTAACCCATGGGTCATACTGCAGGCCATTTTATGCTGGCCAATTGTGGGGTCATGATGGGCGAATGGTTAGAGTGACCGGCTTGAAAGTTGCAGTTTGAAGCCCATCGACGCCGTTTGTTTCTGAGTGGCTACA
This sequence comes from Glandiceps talaboti, assembly GCF_964340395.1. NCBI lineage: Eukaryota > Metazoa > Hemichordata > Enteropneusta > Spengelidae > Glandiceps > Glandiceps talaboti. The sequence goes on from NC_135565.1 coordinate 14,888,505, forward strand.
GGCCTTGGGCAAGATTTGAACGATGACTGTGGCTAAGTCAACCCAGCTGTATAAGTGGGGACCTGGTGGGATAAATGTTCCAATATGAATGCTGTAATTCTATGCGCTTGTAAAGGCTGCAATGGATTGTATGCTCCCCAGGGAGTTGAGGAAGTATAAAGGGTCTTTGTGCCGCTATAGATCCATGCCAGGGGTAATAATTGTAAAGTGTTTGAACATAAAGTGGGAAAACGCTATTTATATCAAAACAACCAACTTTATTATTGTTATTATTAGTATCATTATTATAACAAGTGAAGGGGCTTAATATTATATAATAATAAAAATCACACAGTTAAAAAAGAATGTAAGTACAAAGAAATACAGTTAGAGATTTATGTCACTGTCAGAAAAAAACAACTGATGCTAAATATGTTTCTTCACTTTTTCAGTTCTTTAAAAATAATTAAAATGATTTATTCAAAATTGAAGGAGTGGTTGTAGGATATAGTTTGTCATCGAGAACAGTTGTCATAGCAATAGGCATTCGAGGGAGCACTTCTTTATTCAACGAATCTACTCGCCCACGTAGACACCTGATGATCCTTTTGGTGAAACAGACCGTAGTGTAAATTCATAATGAAATAACTAAAATAATAATGATAATAATATATATATATATCAAAACTATTGCGCTCTGCCACTGCGGTATAGTGCACTGTCTTAGCAGATTGATACTCACCGAGTTATATATATATATATATATATATATATATATATATATATATATATATATATATATATATATATATATATATATATATATATATATATATATATATATATATATATATATATATATATAGTTTTGTATACAAAACTATTACGCTCTGCCACTGCGGTATAGAGCACTGTCTTAGCAGAAGCGAAATTGATGATCGCAACATGCGTGAAACTCCAAGTTACAACCAAGAAAGAGTTCCAGAACCACCAAAACTATATGTATATATTGATTACATTTCCATTCATTGTATTTCATTTATCAAGTCTGGCATTTGTGGAAGTCATGTTGTTCTGGTAGGAAAAGGCTCTGAAGATAGTAATTCGGTAAGTATTGATAGTTATTGCTTTCACGTGAACGCATTGGTTAAGTTGTCATGACAATTGCTGTGTGTGAGCACAGCAATTAAAATGGGAATGGCTTTTAACATAACAAAACCAACTGTGACTTGTAACAAATAGTATTCATACGTTCTCTATTATCAAAAATCAGAGCAGTTATGCACCACTATGATGGAATAGATAGTAGAAACAAAATGTCGTTTGGCCCGATAAATTGTTACTATTATTGCTACATTTTATAGTCCGGCACAACAAATACAAAGTGTAGTTTATTTTACCGTTTTTTTGTTAAAGTTTCTTTGCGAATTTCAATAGTCTGGTATTATAATAGCAATAAACCACCCCTGAGTATCGTATCCTCCTTGGTTTTGACCAGTTGACTCCATATACCCATATGCTGACGCTCAATCCATCCATCCATACGCTCATGCGTATTTCATCAACTGGTCAAAACCTCATGGTATACCATACCCAGGGGGGGGGGGGGGTTATTGCTTAAATACATCACCACAGCCTTATCGCTTGTTATTCGTTTCATTTGTGTCAACCATGTTGTCAATTCCAGTTAACATGATCGTTTTCAAACAACGACAGTGTCTGCAAGGTTGTCAACTCTCATGAAACTATCCACATTCTTCTGAATTGTCTATACAATGACACTGTCTGTTAAAGTTTTAAACACAAATGCTGTCATGACTAAGACTCTGTTTTTAATTGTTCATCTATTTGATCAGGTCTCGAACACAGTGACATCTATAGCTCTACACCTCACTATACATAGACCCAGTCTATTGCACTATAAACACTTTGTGCTCAATGGTGTTTATCATTTTGAATTTAGTTCATTAACACATAGACCCAGAGTCTATGTTTAACTTAATAACAATTGAGTTCACTAAGGTTTACATAACACTCTTTGTTTAATTGCCTCCTTTAACGCCATTGGAGGAGTCATTGGGCTGCTGCCATGGTACTAACTACTACATTTCCAGTAAGTTGCTTTCATAATTCAAAATTATACAGCATGTTTTAACATATGGTGTATTCTTGTTGTTCTGATAAATCTATCGTGATTTTTATTTGTTGCTAGGTGACAACTCTTTGTTTATTTGCCTCCTGTAACGCCATTGTAGGAGTCATTGGGCTGCTGGTACTAATTACTACATCTCCAGTAAGTTTTCATAATTAAGATTTGTATCTGTATACTATATATTTTCCTTGAATTGGAATAAACCCATTAAAGTCTGACACCCTATATATATATATATATATATATATATATATATATATATATATATATATATATATATATATATATATATATATATATATATATATATATATATATATATATATATATATATATATATATATATATATATATATATATTGCCCGGGATATAGAAATAAATCCAGAATATGATAAATGTGAGTTAAATCTTTGTTTCTTTGGTCATTTTTTAAGTGTAAAAACTCCATTTTATACCTTTGTCCTGCAGTGTGAGGATTAGATGTGTATTCTACGAATGTCAACAATCACTCTCTTGGAATATAATAATAACTAGAAACAGTCTTACACAAGATTATTTTAAAATTAAACTGTCAACTCACATGAAGAGGGAACTAAGAAGGTTCTCGAATATTATACTGTAAGATAGATGTTAAAGTCTAGGAACAAATGATTGGCGACTGATGAGATGGAAAATAGGTCATTCCTAGAAATGCAAATTCATCTGTGCATAGAACACTTATATTCACCCTCTCTGTGAGCACCTGGCAAACCACTGTATCAAATTAAGCTGCTGCTCGAAACATGAACTTGAAAATGGTTGCCTGAAATTTTCGACTGCAAATGTCTAGTAAAACGTTTCAAGTTTTGTTTGTGTATGGCGCATAAGTTTAGTTTTATACAATTCTTCATTATTTGGTACCATACATTAATTGTCAGCATTTCATAGCAGGATGTTATAATACATTTTCATTTGTTTGCGTGTAATTGTTTGTTTGTTTGTTTGTTTGTTTGTTTGTAATAGAAATGGTGTGATAAAACTGACGAAATTGAAATCGCAACGATAGCCGGTAACGTGTTGATATCAAGCGTCAGCATCACATTAAGTGCCTTAAAGATTTATAGACAACGGTCGTCCCTGCGATACAGACGATTTCAATCCCAGATACACCGTACTGAGGGTGGTACCAGTACATCTTTATAACAGCTTTGGTACTATTCTATAAATAAGATTATACGATACACAAGCCAAGTTATTGTCTTTGAAAAGAAAACAGGGATTAATACCCTGGGCGTTCTACGTCACGACAAATCGTGTCTACGTCAATGGTTTTACGGTCCTGGAAATATAAGTTGAAACTTTCGAAATCGCTATTATTTTTCGCGATTTTTTAGAATTTATCATTGAGGGTGTATAATTGTATTATTCCCCGATATTTTACGACTCGTAGTGACAATGCCCCTTACGTCACAGAAAAAGTTTACTTTGAAAATTTTGAACTCTTTTGATTTTACATCTTTATGTGTATGCTATATGTATACTTATATTGCTGTAGTTGTATTGTAATATTCATTTTGGTGTATTCCATGAATATGTATTGATTCATCTTGGAATACCAAAATACCAGCCAATCTTTTTTTTTTCAAAATCAGCACACAAGCACGTTTTGTGTGTGAAAATAATGCAGCTTTGGATGTTCATTGGTAGTAGTGTATTATGATGGTAGATTCATCTATTGCTGATTATTATGTACGCATATGATAACGAAGGCTGAAAGGGTAAGATTTACTAAAGACCATACACCAGATTAAATTCGTCTCACTTTTATTTTAAAAGAAATTTCAATTATTTTTTTTACATCCCATTTGCATACTGCTTATTTGAAGGTATTGTTTGAAGACATTTCTCTTTGTTTACTACTGGTGATAATGGAAGACACTGCTTCAGGAGGTTTACTAATATAGTGGGGTTACTTGAAACTTCTGCTAGTTCTAAAGTCATTAGAATGGTAAGCGATCCAATCCTCAACTTCGATAATTGGGACCGGTAATGGCTAATTCATCCATGGCTGTAATTGGCTATAATTTACATGCATTCTGATTGGTCTGTGTCAGGAAATATTTTCAAACGGCAAAGCACTGACCTCATTGACCTTTTTGAAAACAAATATGCCAGCCCACTTGTGGAGATGTCAATCAAGTTTTTTTTTGTTTGTTTGTTATTTTGTTTGTTTGGTTTGTTTGTTTGTTTGGTTTGTTTGTTTGTTTGTTTGTGTATTTAGTGTACGATACACGCATGTAAACTTGCTGCTACCAAATTCAAGCTAACGTTCAAAATATTTTGTTTACAGACAAAAGTAGATCGACTGCCTAAAAAGGTACTTTAAGTTTAAGTTTGCAGACAAAATACGAAAATGTGCTTTAATTCATGAGCGTTTGTGGGGATGGTTTTTCATATGTGTGAACATGCGAAAGGCCGATTAGCAGATTTGATCAGGTTACCTTAGTGTCAGATGACAGGTGACGCATCATATTACATAGATAATCCGCCATGTTTGTCGGAATCCTGACAAAAATGACAACCTTTACCGGTTGCAATTACTCGAAGCCCCAATGAAGAGGATTATGGAACCGTAAATCAGTCTATACACTTTTTAGTCACTTCCACAGATACAGACACACACTGTGATGACTAGAAAATCAATGAGATAGTTATCCCACTGAACAGACACAATATCGTTTAATAGTCATCTAGTTCTTTCAGCCAATGTCAACTCCATAGACTAAATAGAAAATTTTCCCCAGTAATTTACCAACTTTTACTTTTCAATTACCCTATACATAGAATTTACATTACTGCTTGACAAGGCCAAATAAAAAATGTTGTTTGGTTCCGGTTACCTGACCCCACCTAGTTTTTCACCCCGACCCTAATTTTGTTTTACATATTCGAGAAAAAAGAAGAAAATCGTGAAAATTGTGAAGTCTCGCAAGAAATAGCGGATGCGGAAAAAGACATCAACTGAAAAAGACAATATAAAACTTTTCTTCCAATCTGTAATGGTTGTACATCTGATGGGATGAAGCCAACAACAGAGAGACCATATAGAAATCAACAGAAAACATATCTACCTGTTGAACTAGCTAGACACTCACATATCAAAAATAATTAAAAATTAAAATAAAAAATCTACCTACCCCACCTATTTTAAAATTTAATGTAATCGGAACCACACAATTTTTTTGTACGCCTAAGTATGTACAATGAATGAATCTAATAAATACAAGGTTTTTGTACCAAATGCATATGGATTACAGAATCATAACTACATGTGTCTATCTTTGCATTTGTAAATCACAATCAGGTAATACTTGTGAGTTTTAGATTGTATTACAGTTTCTCCCTTTTCACATTTCTATATACTCCATAAGGTTCTACTCTTAATAATAATAATAGAAAATGATACGCTGTTCTTAATTTTGATGCACTGATATATAATGGCAACTTCTTAATGTGAACGAGAAAATGTCCAGGCGACGTTACATATTCCGAATACACGAAATATTAGTTCAGAATTCCCCTTGCATAATTATATTTAACAAGATTATCTTAAAAATATGTGGTAGCACCGAGATATAATTTTAAAAAAAACCCTCATAACTATATTATCGATTGTATTAAAAAATGCTAAGCTGTAACAGAAACGGTTCTTGTAACATTTTGTTCAATATAATATCTTGCAATATGTATAACCTGAACAGTATTAAATCAGGGGCTGTGTGTAGTTGTATACATAAAATGGTATAATAATTCCAATCATATTAAGTCTTGGGTCCGCACACAAAAGACAGCGCCCCCAACGCAATCTACCTGTTACCATATTACTTATGGATAAAATGGGAAACTTTAATATTTATGTCTAAGCATCAGCATTGTAACCATTTCCATAGTTTAGCTGTTAGACCTCGGGTGTTCTTCCGATACAATACGACACACGACCGAACATCGCTATCGAGGATGGAACATCCGAAGTCTAGCAAAAGTAATCTCTGCAGCTCAGGGATATAAATAACCACCAATCAGAGAACCACACGCACAAACAGAGGACAATAGCTATCTTTTTCATGTGCATTCAGCGTAAGGAGGGGCTTGTAAAAATAACCACCAATACCTTAACTGAAATGTGTGAATGACAACGTCGACACACTCATCAAACTCACAGTATCCATAAACCGATAGACATAGTAGTTAACAGTTTATTATCATCACATGATATTGGACATTAATATGTACGTATTATAGATAACATGGGTTATTCAATATATTAACATATAAATATACATACATGGCCCAACCCACGGCCATACGTCTGAAAATGACATTAGATAGACGTTCGGGCAAGCCCTCACTGCAAACTTTGTTCGTTTTTCTTATCGGAAGAAAGGCCGAACTTCTAGGAGCAAGACTACCATTTCCAGTGACTATACTGTTATCTAACAGAGAAAATAATACTCTAATGCCAATGTGGTTTTAAGCATGGTGCTAAAAGACATTTAATTTCTGACATTATATTTAAATGGAATTATTCACAAAGTAATAAATTAATTATTGAGCGAAATGGCTCTTTCTCAAAGTTCGTGCTATTGTCATCTGATCGAGTTAAAAGACAACAATATCAATTCACAATTTGAAATGGATATGATGGACAAAAACATGGCATACATTTTACAATTTATTTGTTGACAGTATGATAAAGTCATGATTACATGAACATCATTTTAGCTCCGCTGTTGGTTGATTCTCCGTCGTCTGTCGTCCACCCGTCAACATATTATTTATTTTCATCTTCTCCGAAACCGCCAGTCAGAATACATCATCATATGAAACCACTGACCACTTTATTACTTTGTTAAGACAAAACTGCACAGTGGAAGAGCTGAACAGCAGAACCACTTCTACATAGATTAAAAAACCCAGAGCCATTCTGACCGATAGGTCGCTTGTTTGCAGTAGACATTACATAACCCCCACATACTATCAACGATTATGTTAATGCATTACTTTGAATCACGATATTCTTTGAGTTGATCACCACATGCCATTCTGATATTCTCTTGTGTTGCTGGAGACATCAAGTCAAAATCTTCCTTCAAACCAATCTCTAGACGAGCAGCACGTATTGCTTCTTTGATAGCAAAGAACACAGAGGATGCTAAATACAGAGGAGGCTCACCAATTCCCTGTAAAATCAATGAAGTGTATGTTAGTTTAATTGGTACCTAGCAAGTTCGTCAACAGCGACAAATACGGTGATAGTTTATCAACAACTTACAACTGCAGCAATTGTGACGAGTTGTCCATTACAATGATAATTTAGAGACACAATGTCAATGAAACTATAGTATGAGATATTTTCGACAAAATGAAAACTATATGGCTTACAAGTTAAGTGCACAAGCTCAGCATTGTACTGGGCAGCATATATTAGTTAAGGAACGGTATGCATTTAGTGTCAAAATATGATGTTCGTTTATATGTTGGTGCATGCGTGTATGTACGTACACACACGTACATACATATGTATGTGTCTGTCTGTCTGTCTGTCTGTCTGTATGTATGTATGTATGTATGTATGTATGTATGTATGTATGTATGTATGTATGTATGAGTGAATGAATGAATGAGTGAGTGTGTGTGTGCGTGCGTGCGTGCGTGCGTGCATGCATGCATGCATGCATGTATGTATGTATGTATGTATGTATGTATGTATGTATGTATGTATTATAATTTATCTGCCGATATATATTCATTCGTGTATTCATAGCCATTGACTTCAGTTTGCCATTACTAGTAGTATACACCATATGCATATTGAAGCCCAGACAACAGTCGAAAAAACCAAACTCATGGCATATAATGGAGGATTATTTTTTATTTGAATGTTTTCTACTAACCTTTGAAGAAAAGACTGCTTCTGGATTATCAGAATTGGGTAACAAATGAACATTAAACTCTCTTGGAAGATGTCTTACTCGTGGTAAGTTGTACATACCAGGACCACAGTTTAACAGTTCACCTTTATCTGACCAACGCAATTCTTCAGTCACAAAAAATCCATAACCTTGAAGGAAGGCACCTTCAATCTGAAAACAAATAAATTAAAGTTCATTTTTTTTAAAAAATCGATGAATTTCAAAAAAGGGATGGGACGGCTTATTTACCGAAAATATTTCTTACGCAAATTCCTCATCAATATTCACAGGACACTTACCAAAACATAATCAATTCAAGCCATTACCCTACAGAATGTGTGTACCATATACCGTTTGAGTGGAGCCAGCCATTTTCGAGAAAATGAACAAACACACGCACACACGCACACACACACACACACACACACATACACGCAGGCACGTACATGTACACATGTACGCACACACAAAACCCTAGTAAAATGTTTGTTTCTTCGAAATCTGAATAACGTACTTTCTATTGTTGTGATACATCTGAAAGAAAGTTCACAGCGAAAAAAAATCTTTCATAGTAGTAAAATGATTTATGAAAATGAAAATTCCTCTAGCACACTGATGACAGTCACGCAAGTGTTTCAAAACGTTACATACTAAAGTTCAAATTGGATAACTTGAAAAAATTGCTATCGATGTCAAAGCACTTTGATTAATATGACGAATGTATTAGTACTCCTGATAAAAATACAATAGTTCATGGCTACAGACATACACCCAACAGGAAGATGAGTGTTCATCTTCTTACAAAGTTGTTCTACAGACTTGTCAACCTTGCTACAATGAAGGAAAGAGACCTGTAACAAGGAATTCAATAAAGAGAAAAGAAAAGAAGTCGTAGAGAGACTGACAGGACAGAAAGGACAGTGAATAGAACTGAAAAAAATACATATTTTTTCCTTGCCTTTTATTTATTTCGCCGGCCCGCCTCGTCTGACTATTCCACTGGAGATGAGAAACAAACAAAATAAGGTAACCCTAATAAAGAGGGCAAAGAAAGCTTACCTGTCCAATGTCAATAGCCGGGTTAATAGATCGACCAACATCCATCACAATATCGGTACGTAGGACCTGATGTTCTCCTGTCAGACAATCAATCTCAACCTCAGAACATGCTACACCATATGTACAATACAATGCTGCCCGTCCTTGTCCAGTGTTCAAATCGAAGTCAATTTTCTCATCCCTTGAAGTCGAAGAGAAGAATGTACAACAGTCTTACATTTTGAGACAATAGGATATGTTCACTGTGTATGTTACAAACGACTGACAATGAATTAAATAACACTATTACACTTTGTAAGTAAACATTGATATTTTAACTTTAAAAGCGAACTCAAATCCAGGAAATATAGATATTATCATAAACTATAGGTGCTGGAGAGCCATAGCATGAGTTTCGACAGACAGACAGACAGACAGACAGACAGCCTGACAAACGCATAACATAACCTTCCCTCGAAAATGTTACAATTGTACATCAATTGACTTGTACCTGGAGATGACATTAGGACATTTTATTTAGAATTATGTCGAACCAGGTAATTTTACCAAACCAGAAGACTACGGACTTTCAATTAGGTGGCACGATTCTTTTAAATCTCGCACAACGTTTTTACCTTCAATCAAGAACTTTTTTATTTTTTGTTGAAAATATTTTTGAGAGACGCAATGCATTCAGTTTACATCTGGCTCGTTATACATTGTAATTGTAATAACAAAATACAGGCACTGATAGTGCTGACAGTACATGCAGTGATACATTTATTTAATTCTATCTCACTGTCAACTCAATAAGCTGTTATGTGTTTTAAAAAAAAGTCTTCTTGAATCTTCCTTGTTTCATCCGAAAGCTAAGTGATGTTGATTTTTATTCAGTGAGATAAAATGTATCATAATTTATATGTTAAGTAACGCGCTACCAGTCTCTGTATTTTATGTAATTTGTAATAAAAAAACACCTCATGTGAGAGGTTTTTACTGTGCCGCCAAATTGAAAATGTACAGTGTCACTCTGGTCTGGGAGTAAGATTCAACAACATGAGTAAGAGATATATCTAGTTAGACAATAAAATGTATCTATGTTGTTGAGAAAGTAATGTTTCCACTTCCCTGCTTTCAATTGTTAAACATAATTTAAGCTTACCCGTACTGTCCTGTAGCAGACAAACTGACATTGTTCATATGAGCAGATTTTACCTGAAATACACAATGGAGAACAGTGCAATAATTTACTGTGAATATTTGACTAAACACAATACCATATAATGATTTCCGTACAATATGTGCCACTACAATGTAAATTAGCCTTTGGGAAATACACACACCATTCCAACTGTTAATAAACTGAAATGCGAACCAATGATCTCCAGCTATCCACGTTTTTCATCTTCTTGCAACCAAATACATCACTTTTGGTGTTAACCAAAACAGGAAAGTGCTTTAATAATTGTATATGGCAAACAAAACTGGGGACATATTGAATGGAAATAAATACCTTAATTTCTTGTGATCTTATGAAAAAGCATCAAGGAAATTATCCCCAAATTCATGAACTGCTTATTTATTGACACATTTTGTTCTGTGTGTACAACTCCCAGAATGATATTGTTATTTTACGACTATTGATACATTGTGTATATTGACGTCATTTCCGGTCACCATTTGCAATGTGACGTCAAAATCTATCCCTTGTTGATTTATATACATGTATGCTAGTTTGGGAGTATGATAAGGAGAGAGTCTTTTCGGCACATTTATACCAGTTTTAGCTATCCACAACCGATAATTCGACATTCTGATCCCAGGCATCTCTACATAACTGTTGAAAGGGTTGTAATTTATACACATTGCACTGGAGATGTCACAGGGAAATGTAACCTACCCAGTCTTTCCATGAACCAGTTGGATTCTTGTCAACAAATGGCTGCAGTCTTCTTTTGATCTTCTCACATGCTAACTGTAGAATAGTAATACTCATTAAAAACCAAACTACTCAAAACGATTATTTTGTCACCTTGAAATGTAAATGAATTGCTTTTGGAATTAATGAAAGAGGCTTGAATTAAAGCAGAAGGTATCATTTAGGATTTACTTATTCCTTCAGTTACATTACTTGAACTGCTCCTAGCAGTTTAAATCAGAAACATTTCCATCTTTTGTTAACCTTTGAAAAAGCCTTGATTATGTTTGTTTGTCTGCATGCTGAGGGAGCATTCAGTAATTACAATGGGGAGGGCCAGGGGAAATCAGAACCGGGCTGTCGCGTAAATATGATCCTTCCCCGATTCCATCGTACTTAAAAGTGGCCCCTTATCTTTCTTTATCTAAAAAATTACCTTCACCGTATTAAAGAAGTTCAAATTGGGGGTTAAAATGGTGTCAGAAATGTAAAAGGACACGGGTCCAAGAAGCAATGGTAAATGAGTAAATCTCACGGCTGCCATCATGTTGGAAGTTTTAAAAGCATTGGTTACTTCCCACTACTACCGCCATGTGGATGTGTGTGAAGGCATTTCATTGATAAATACCTGTGTTTGGATCTCATTGGCAGAGCTGACGGCCACAACTCCCAACGATTAGATTGGCCCACTCCCGACATTGTTGGGACCAAGGTCATGACAACAGCATACCTAGTATCTTACCTGTGAGACCCACTCCTCTCCTCACACCACAACTGGCAATTAATTCATTACACGGTTGTCAGCAGCCATTTGATTGAATTAGGCTGATATCATGGTACCTAAAAACTCTAACCCTAACTCTAACTGTAATCCTAATTCTAACCCTAACCCGAATGAAAACAATGGAGTTTGAAGACGGTGGCAGCAATGGGATGACAAAAACCTAAACCAATGCAATGTTGGACAATGCAATGAGTCAAAGTATAATGTAACCCTCCCCTGAGAGCCGATTTATAAAAAGTGCCCCCTTAATTCCCCCGATATCTTTTTACGATATTCGCCATTACCTGAACAGCCTTTCCATTGTAGTCATTAGATGCACTTCCACGTGTAGCAGGCTGGTTTGGTACAACTTGCGTACTAGTGTCTGATATAAATATATCATCCATTGGTACTCCCAATACCGTACTGGCAATCTGTACCATCTTTGTGTATATCCCTTGACCCATCTCAATTCCACCATGATTAACTGACACAGAGCCATCAGTGTAGACGTTTACCAGCGCACCTGCCTAATAAAAATAGGATGTAATTTTTAGCACAACTGAATTGAGATTCTGGAGATGGAAAATTGATAACTACTAGGGATGAGTAGGCAAGTGAATAATATTGTAAAAAAAACGTATGTAAATATGCCTAGCGAAAAGACCACGCTCATAATATTATATAATATAACATTCCCACAAATACATATACATATATAACAATTCTACATGTAGAAAGTATTCAACATGGGAAAGGGAGACGAAAAATAGTTGTCTTCGCAACTAGTCGAATCCGTCCCCTTTTACAATCTTAGGGATTAGGAATTACTAATTACTGGGGCTGCTGATCAAATTGAATGTATTGCAAGATTGACAGAACAGAAAAAATCATTAAGGATTTACAAAATACATTATATATATATATATATATATATATATATATATATATATATATATATATATATATATATATATATATATATACATATATATATACACAACGACTACCTACTATATATATATATATATATACATATATACATATATATACATATATATATATATATATATATATATATATATATATATATATATATATATATATATATATAGGTGGACAAAAAACAAACAAATACACACAAAGAAACAAAAAATGACCTACTTAAATATACAGACAAACGGTAATCAATCTATGAATATGACTATTGTATAAGTTTACACTGATTGGAGATAGTTTTTGAACTCTTTTTGGAAACGACTTCTGCTATTGATGTTGCGAATGTTGCTGGGGATGCTATTCCATAATTTAGCACCTACATGTACATACTTGACAGTGAACTGGCCAGTCCCATGATTTGCTTTTGGGATGGTAAGGTCGTTTCTGCTCTCTCGTGTTGTGAAGGAGTGTTTAACGGGGGTGAAGAAATCCTGAAAGGTTTCCTGAACGGAATCTGACGTGCAAAACGTCATGAACGAGAAAGGCAAGCTGTAATTTGTGCTGTTTGAAAATGTCAAGAATATTCAACCTCTTAAGTAATGGTGCCAAGTGAGCACACCAGTGACTATCTGTAATGGTGCGCACTATTCGTTTTTGAATTAAAAATATTTCATTCAGCAGGTATGTCGGACACCTGTTGCCCTACACTTCGAGACAGTAGGTTACATGATATGGGGCAGAACAAAAGCATTGTACAACAGTATAAGTACATATTGCGGAACCGTGTGACGTAACTTATAAAAAAATCCTGTCATTCTGCTAATTTTCTTTTTCACCTCAGCTATATGCTATTTCCAAGGCAGCGTATTGTCAATGTTGACCCCAACCAAAGGTGAACTTTGAACTTCATCCAGTGAGACCCCCATAAGTTCTAGGGCACCAATTAATACTAATTTTTTCTATGGCCTTTTAAGATTGTAAATTTGGTCTTATTTGAAGATTGTAAATTTGGTCTTATTTGAATTGATCGCCAATTTGTTGGCATCACACCAGTTGATGACATCATTGAAATTTTTACTTACAAGGTTTAGGTCTATAGTACATGCATTCGTGTATTTTTTAATTGTGTAAAAATAAATTTGAGTCGTCCGCATATAATCTAAACTCAAAAGCATTTGAAGACATCGGAATCTCATTTATGTATAGCAAAAATAAAGTTGGCCCAAGAATCGAGCCCTGTGGAACACCGCAATTTATATTTTGTTTACTAGATTTGACGTTGTTGATACCAAAAAAGTGACTCCTGGAAAATAAATAGCTTTTAAACCAAAGGAGAAACTCGAGCTTGGCCAGCAAAATATCGTAATTTATGGCATCAGAGGCTTTAGAAAAGTCTACAAAATATATAAAAATGCTTATAGTTGGATTGCCATGATCAATTTGACTCAGTAGATATTGGGATAAACTGATCAGTGAAAGTTTTGTACTATACTTTTTTTTCTGAACCCGTATTGATGTTTGTAAAATATGTCATGTTTGTCTAGGGAATTCAGGATTTGTTAATTCACTAATTTCTCAAACATTTTGCTAAAAATCGGTAAAATAGATATAGGTCTATAGTTCCCCATGTCTTCTGGGTTACCCTTTTTGTAAATTAATTGTTTTGCCACTTTATGCTCAAGTTTCGCCTCTGACAAATAAAAATTACCATAAAAGTGTCTTGTCAAATCCATGGAACCAAAACAGAACACAAATAGTACTTTTACCATAATTCTTTCGTTTCACTTTGAAAGTAACCAGGTTAGATGAATGAAGATTAACCTACGGTTTATTTGCCGCGAATATTTCGACCTTTTATTTTTACGCGCCGTACTTTCTAAATATTAGGACAGTAAAATATTATAGACGTTAGAGAAGTCTCTAAGCACCCTTCCCCATCATACATTTCTACTCTTTGTCCACTGCGGGACGAACCGATACCTATTTAGTTCCTATTCCGCGATGCGCCGATTGTGCGTAAAAGGTCAACAACGGGGTTAAATTTGTCAAGCGACTAACGAATATTCATAAGGCAGTTTATTACCGTTTGGTTTACAACGATTTTGCCATATTATTGTGCCAATGTATTAATGTTTATGAATCAAGGAGATGCCTAAACTGGGTGATTTTCTTGCAATAGTCCTTTATTTATGTCTGCGCCGCGCTGCATTTTGGATTTTTGGCGCCGTTATTTTTAGAGACGACCAGCAAGCATGTCGTAACATTGTATCAATTTCCAGTGAAAAGAATAGCGATCGATTCGTCCACTGTTGAGTGTACAGTGGAAAGTTCGTGTGTATATTATTTACACTCCTTGATATTTTGTCGTGTTATGACTTTAGATCTTACATATAACAGCCAATACTCGGTAGTTTTGATTTTAGGATGACGTGCCCTTCTAATTCGTACTTTTTATAACATTTACTGACCTGTTTTCGTAATTTCAAGCCTACTTTAAAGATGCGTGTTGACTTAAATATCGTTAGTTTCGTCAACGGCTAAGAATACTTGACAATAAAATCATACTCAAATACAGATTACAATAATACAGAGCATTAATTCAAAATTCTAAAACGATACGAATTTTGCCTATTTTGCTCGGAAAATGGATGCAAAACACAAACAAACAAACAAACAGACAGACAGACAGACAGACAGACAGACAGACAGACAGACAGACAGACAGACAGACGGAAGGACAGATACGCAGACAGGCAGACAGACAAACAGACAAGCAAACAAACAAACATACAAGCAAACAAAAACAAATCAAATTACGTAATCAAGTGGTAAGATCTAAATAGTTCACTATATCTTTACCTGATTCTCTTTATTGTGGCGTCTTTTTCCTCCTACTCCTATCGGAAACCTCGTTGGGATAAGAGATATTCCTTTCTTTTGCCATCTGCTGCGACTGAGGCAAAGACGAAAATAATTTACATTCAGAGGTGAAATATATACGTATATGATGGTGAAGGTAGCAGTGATGATGATGATGATGATGTTGATGATGATGATGTTAATGATGTAGTTTTGAATGATATAGAGAAAACGGATAGTACGGACTCAAGTAGTGACAGTAAGTCAGATTAAATATCACACTTCCTCTGCGATCATCACACGACTGATGAAATTGGGATTGTCAAGGTTAAAATATAGACTTAAATGTCTGTGTACATGTATATATCGCGTAAAATGATGGTCAGACTAAACTATTCCTTACAGAGATTTACTTCTATAGTGTAAATATCGACCTTGAAAATCTCAATTTCGTCAGTGGTCTGATGATCGCTGAGGATGCGTGCAAATCTCTGAGTAATGACTTATAATATCCTAATTCTTTTGAATTAAGTCTAAACATATTCGTTTGAATTATATATATATATATATATATATATATATATATATATATATATATATATATATATATATATTAATATATATATATATATATATATATATATATATATATATATGTATATATGTGTGTGTGTGTGTCTGTGTGTCTGTGTGTGTAATGAGAATGAGACTGGGAGACAGCGACAGTGGCAGACACACAGGCAGACAGATGGCCAGACAAGTCATATATACATACATAGACACGAACTAGCAAACAGGCACACTTAACAGCCGGGGAACTATACTCATCCTGTTCTAAATACCAGACTGTTATCATGAAAACATTGATGCATTCTTTATCATTGTATTTATGATTTGGTGAAGATATAATAAAATCTCATAAATTTTCTTTTTCATACCTGTTAAATGTATTTACTCCTTTTAAGCGTTTATCAAAGTCACTTTTACGTCTACATGTGTCCCAGCATAAGGTTATCTTACATGGCTCAAGTCCAACGTCCAAAACATGATTACCATCTTCACGGCAAAAATTTATCTGCCTTACCTAATTCAGGAAAAAAATGTTATTAAATGTGAAGACCGTTTTCCTGAAATAAAAGTACATGTATTGTGAACCATACATATAAATTATTGTGTGACATTAGGGACATTATAGATTAAAATAAAATATCTTGAGGTCTCGAGGAACTAACTCGTTATCTCCATATTGTCTTTTGCTTCTGTAAAACAAAATATTGCTTGACAACCCGTCAAATGCGTGAATATAAATATACAAACACACGTAAATGTAAATGTAACTGCAGAAAGTGTACACATTTTCACATTTTTTGAAATTTTTATTCGTTACTTATTTGAGTCTTTCAAAACTATAAAATGGATATACTTTTCCTGATTGGAACTAATTCTACATGGTTACCTTGTGGAAATGGACAGAATGGATTTTTGATATAAACGTAGTCTAAAATAGAGTATACCAATAGATAGCTCTGATCGAAATATAATAGCACTGCACTAAAAATGCTAAGACAGTTAGACGACGAGATACGCTACCACGTTTATAGCACATCCATACTTGGAACTATGCTAGAAACTCCCTAATGAAAGGATAAATTAAATGGCACTCAAATTTGGAACAGAATCTCCGTGGAGGTGTGATGACTCCTAAATTTGCAAGATCAAATGTTGTCAAAGGGTAAACCGGAAAGGTTGGAGCCATTGCTGTACTCAAACTCAAGTTCATGTGCCAAGTAGCATTTTTTCTTAATAACTTCTTATGCATCGGCTCAATTTGAAAAAAAAATATAGTTAGTTTTGTTTAGGTAGCTAAAGGTACATAAGGCTATGTTGTTTGCATTGTTCTCCCCCCCCCCCCGTACTTATACATTCTTGAAAATACAAAAGCCAGAGCATCTACTTTGGAACAATACATGGCTATATTTTCACTTTTCACTTTCCTTTTGCATCAAATTGTAAATCTATCAAGTGTACAGTTATTTCTTAATTATTCTCTTTAGCTCAAAGCATATATTGATAATCGCTGCTAATTGGTAGGGTAATTACACACATTGTCACATTGGCTGCAGAAAGCTACAACTTGAACGGTTTTTTGAAAATATTTTGTTAGGTACAGTAACACGTTCGTGATATCGTACACCCTGAACAGTATTGCATCACCTGTGTGTAAACGTATTTTTTGTAGCTGTATACATGATAAATCAAATCAATTTAGATTTAGGTGATGTTTGAGAGATTCAGTGAGAGATTCAGATGACACCTATGTAGTCACTTCAAAACTAAATTCCGAAAAGGTAATTTTATAAATGAAACGATATGAAATGGAATCAAGTAAAATTTTCTACAATTGCATGATGTTGATATAATAAAATTACTATATTCGAAGAACTTAGCAAAACAGTTTATTGATAGTATATTTTAGGACAATTGAGTGTGTTATTATTAGAACCGTTGTAAGAGGCATATTTTTATCATACATGGTATTTTAAAACCTACTTTCCAAATTATTTTAAAATTCCTTTCACTGGACAAAACTCCACTTAATGTAATTTTGTTACCATCGGAACAGTGTCCATAAATTAACTGCTTGTCTGAGTTCAAAATAAGTAGTTTTCCTGGTTGTCTGGATTTTTAGACAAGTTAACCTATTTATCATTAGAATTAGAATTATTCAAATAAAATAACTGTAAAGAATATAACCTCGTGTTCTGTAAGTCCACATTGGATAGCAAGTTTACTGATGATTGTCTCCATTATAAACATGCCTTGTGGAATTCCATAACCTCGATATGCTGTATTAGATGGCAAGTTTGTTTTACATGCATATCCATGAGTGTTCACAGCAGGGAGATCATATACATTCCACAGTTGATGTGCAGCTGTACCGACAACCTGTAATTGTAAAAAAGAGAGACTAATTACAAGTGTATATTAAAGGCCGAATACAATTTTAAAAAGTGTGTTTGCAATAACCCGGCCAACCCTACATTAAGCCGTCGACCCTAAACATTTTTAGCATGCAGAAAGGTAAAATTATGACAATTTATTTCTATTTCCCTGTAGGTTGTCTTGCTATCTTTGGTTACCATTTCAAAAGCACATTCCAGAGACATTTCAACCTTTAAAAGCACAGTCTAGTTTGTTTAGCTTTACTTTCTTTCCCTTGTTTGACTTTGTAATTGTTCTTTCTTTTTGGTTATGAAATAAAAAAAAAAAAAAAAAAAAAAGCAAAAAAAAAAAGCACAGTCTACATATATTGTGTTTGTCTACTTCTGAATCTCATAACTGCCTTCATTTACTTCAAGTGATAGAGGAATTTGAAGATCGAGGATGACATATCGAAAGGACAGGTAGCCAAGATTGAAGAGAACTTTGTAGGTAATAACATAAAATGCGTCTGAGATGGTTTGAAACTTATGTGAGTGGTAATTGCATTATATAACTGTAGTTCCAAGTTCACCCCACAGTGTGACGATACATACATGTACGTAAAGGAAATCAATTTACTTTACAATATATTTAACTGCCATCATTTTGTTAATGAACATACTTTAATCAGAGAAACACTGAGAACCTCCGAACGTCAGGTTCATGACCTGTTCCGCCATACAAACGAGGACCAGGTCAAGAAACTATTGAATAAGATGAACCAGTCAACGGCATCTTGTCGCGATGTTATTTCATCTCGGATGCTTTAAAACGTGTGCCAATCAACTTACTAACATTTCTCAATTATATTCAATTAGTGTTTTATAACCAATTTACTGCCTGTAATTTGGAAAAACATCTTCCATTATTCCAGTGCAAGAATTATTATCAACCTTTGTCCTGTAACTTTAACATCTGCAGTGATGAAAGTATGCGAACGTATAGTTCTTAACCATGTCAATAGTTGTGTTACTAACTATATAGATAGATTCATATCAATTTGCATATCAGAAAAACAGGAGCACAGATGATGCAGTTGTACTAGACCATCAACACATATATTCTCATCTCGAATATGCTGACAATTCTATCCGTCTTATGTATTTTTTTCAATTAGACTAGCCTCATCTCCTAGTTCAGAAATTATGGAATATTAATCTTCCGCCAAATATGGTCGCCTGGATATTCAATTATCTAAAAGACTACAGCCTGTTCCGCTAGGTGATACCAAGTATAGTGTCATTCTGTCAAATATGGGCACATCTCCAGGTACAGTTTTAGCACCTTTGCTAGTATTTATATTGTTCACGGCAGAGGCCGTTGTAACTCATATTCTTGCCCCTAGTCAAATTTGCTGACGACACTGGTATAGTTAGTATAATTACCAATGACAATGATTGTGAAAATACCTTGTAGAAATTCAACGTTTTGCTCAGTATTGTAAGGATAATTACTTGCATCTGAATGTGGCAAATACAAGGGAAATGCTTATTTATTTCCGAAAAAGGCAACACAGCCAGATCAACTTAGAATAAATTGAACAGCTGTGGGGAGATCTTGTTCGTACACGTATCTTGGTCTTCTTGTTGACAACAAAAGAAGACTTTTTTACTTATCCTGGAGGAGGATTGTAAGTTTGGATTAATGTCATTGTAAATTAGATCGAAATATTACGGCATTGTAAATCATATTTAAGTCTCACTCTTGAAAGATCACAGAAATCATCATCATCATCATCATCATCATCATCATCATCATTAAAATCTTATTTCTCTAACAAATTCGATTCGTTGCTTTGCTTTCACCTTTGTAGGTAGGTTTGTAGGAACATAGATGAGAAATAACATAATAGTACATACTACTGTAGAGCAATCCTTCGTATTGCCTGCATTCATATATAGGTTGACATCAAGTGCTTTTATGCGACCATCACACGAGAATCCAACTTTATATCTAGCTAGGGCTGGGTGTCTACCTCCTGTCGTCCTCATGTCCAATTCACGTTCAAGGACACAACGTACAGGTCTCCTTGTCCTAGATTAAGAATGCATACAACGAAATGACAGGAAATAATTAATTATGATAAACCATGTGTTCATGGTGCATGGTATTTTGATGGTGCAAATATAGAATTGTAGAGAAGTGATCGTTTAAGACATACAAATAATTGTACTAAAGTAGTGACACAGTTCGCATGCCTCAAGGGAGCCCTGAACGAGAATAGTATTTCACAGTCGTCCTATATCGTCTGCACCCATCATGCATGTCCACTGTGTCCGTACTGACGATCACTGCACAAAACAAACCCGTCCACAAAGAACATTTATATTTTCCCTATGATGAAGAAAGGAATGATACTTGAAATGTCTCAGAATTATCCAATGTTTACTAAAAGTCACTGCATTACGGTGACACAGAATTGGCCTACATAGAAAAGTTTCCCTTTATTGGTACATTCCAAATTATGTTTACAGATAACGCATGGTATTATGTGAAGGAGCTCGATTTACCTTGCAGTTCATTTGCAAATATATTTATCTGATTTCTGCAAGAAATAACCTGGTGTGTTTCACTGTTAAGGAGTGAGTTGAAAATACTTTAAAATACGGCCTGTGAACAGCCATTCAAAGTGTAATGAACGCAATTTGGAAGATAGATTACATGCAATGAAGGTGTTGCGTTCTGGCTAATAATAGACAAAATGTAGCAAGAAATTACGATCTTGCCATTGTAGTTTATAATATGCAATTTCTTACCGGTTTCTGAAACGGGTTGTATTCTATTTGGCAACAGTAGTGACTTGATCTTTTGGAAAATCAGCAACTTATACAAATGGTATGAGCAAGAAGGTGAACTGTACGCACCTGTATGCAGCCACTGCACATGCCACAGCTGGTACCAAACACCGGTGTTCTTTGCCACCAAAACCACCACCTAGACGAATCACTTTCACTCTGACGCGGTTCGAAGAAAGTCCCAGAGCATTTGCTATCACCAACTGTTAAAATACAAATATGAAAGTATGAATGTGTATATATATTTGCAAGTAACGTTAGATTTGTTGTCAACAGAATAGAGATTAACAGTAGTGGATGTGTCGGCCAAAGAAAAGTATTGGCCAGGTATAGCTGATTATCATCAGCATATTGTAAACAGTTCAAGTCTTATAATAGAGTGGCAAGTTGAGAATTGTACTAGATGCAAAATAGCAATGGGCCTAGCACCGAGCCCTAAGGTACGCCATATTGTAGATGTTGTGGTTTGGAGTTGTTGCCTGATGTCAATACTGATTGATATCGGTTCTGATGTTACGGTTTAAACTATTTCAATAGGATGCCGGTAATGCCGAGGTTTGATAATCTTGAAATGAGTACATGTTGTGGTCTATTGCATCGAAAGCATATTTTAGAAACGAATCATTTTAGAAACAAATGATAGATTGGAGGCAAGGCAAGACTACATTGGCATCAAGTGAGGATTTTTGAGAATTGGTGTAATGAACATAAACGGGATTGTGATCTGATACTATTTGAGAGTCAACAGAAATTGATGAAATGCAGTTCGATTGGTTAGAGATGATGAGGGTCTAGAATGTGGTCTTTCAAATGGGTTGGTTCCATTCCCCATTGTAGACGATTCAAGGTAAGCATTACTATGAGGTTGTCAAAGCACTTTACCCAAGCATTTTCTCCTCAACTTCCCCTTCCCACCCTAAATTCTGCTCCTTCCAAAGAAAGGAAAGTTTACCTGCACTAATTCTGGATGTTGAGTTGAAGAAAGTACTTCAATATTTTCATCTCCACCTTCTGGAATAACCAAGCATCTCTGTGTTTCCATATAGAAATGTTCCTGTCCACCTATTCTCACTTCACCCTCTAGTAATCTCTCCGATCCTGCAAAGGCTTCTTCAGTATTTCCAACTTTCAAATTGGTTATTGGCACATAGAAAGAATTTTCCTTGATAGCCTCCTTAAAAGTAGATGAACATCATAGGGTTATTTTGAAGGGGTACCAGGCAGATCGCAGGACATTCATTAACATGTGCAAATGACACAAATTTCATTTGAAAAAGAAAACAAAATTTCATTACTCTGTGCCCTGAACACAGTGTTTAAATTAATGAAGTCGCATTAACACCAGTTTTTCCACTTTCATTAATTTCCTTATAAACCATTTATGTTACCTATGCCACAATATATGTAATTTGAAGCTTTCATACTTACAATATTGCCTAATTATCGGTAAAAAGTTAATTACGCAAATGTCTGACTACAAACCTATAAGATGTTGCCTAATTATCGGTAAAAAGGTAATTAATATAAATGCAAATGACTGACTACAAACCTACATCAATAAACTATATCCAACACGTGTGTGTCATCATTGTGAATCCATGTACACAATTATTATGGAATATGAAGTGTACATTCTTAAGATATAACTTCATTAATAAAAAGGCATTAATTATGAGAATGACTTGTTGCAATTAAAAAAGTATATCAACAAACACTTACGTGTTATTATCATCAATGTATGTACCCAATTATATGAAATATGTGTAATCTTAAGATCTAGCTTAAATACTGAAACTCTTTACTTTGCACATTAAAACTACAAGATAGGTGGATAGAATATCTGTGCTTTATTATGGTTGAAGTATATATAAGTTATATTGAATTTGAATTCTTTGCAATTTTAAGATATAGCCCAATAGATTTAAATCATTATTTACGCAAATGACGAATTAAAAATTAAGATGATATGAACAGGCTTTTTAGGATATGGTAGCCTATTAAAATTATGAATTAGGCAAATAAAATTTAAAACTATATCAACAAGCTTTTCAATCCATGTTTGCTTTGTTATTGTTCATGATTGTAGGAAAATATTATAGAATTTGAATTCTTTGCATATTTCCTGATTACTGAAAATTATTAATTATTAAAACTATTCATTAAGGTTAAAAGCTTCATATTACAAAACAGCTTCATAAAACACGTTAACATGCATGCATACATACATACATACATACATACATACATACATACATCCTCCACCCTCCACCCATCCTCCACACCTAGTCCCATCCCGCCTACACACAGTAGTAAGAGTATAATCATATTGATATGTCATGACATCTGACCTCAATTGTAAGAACACTTGGCATGTCTTCATAATTTATTTTCACTAGTCGCGATGCTCTGAGTGACATTTCCCGGCTTGTTGCCACAACACCGCCAATTACTTGGCCCACACACGTAACCTGGGATGAAGAATATTGTAATTAAATCAGTTAATAACTTTAATCGTATCAATGCTTACCTATAAGAAATCTTAAGCGCAAGTACCATCGGAATGCATGTTTTAACAATCCCATGGTTTGCAATTTACACAGTGATCTTTAATAGTAAGAATTCAGCTGTGAACATAATATCAATTGATTTGGCTTTACAAGATAGAAAGGCAATTATGAAAAAATCATATCAAATTGTCATTGCTTTCTCACAGTTTATGTATTACCTATTAAACAATCTTAAAATGTTAGAAGTAAGTATAAGAATTACAAAACCTGTGTTTTGGCAAAGATTTCTTCATCCTTATCAAAATTTCCCATTGAATTGTCGACTGGTACGTCATCGGCACCAACAAAGCAAACCACTCCTTCCATTGCCAAAGCACTGCTTGCATCTATAGACCTATTGATGATATTGCACAATGTATATCACAATATCGTAACATGTGACAGTCAAGTTCATATAATAATTGTGCACTGGCTGTAATTGCAGCATGGAAAGAGACACACACCAGACGGACAGATAGAGAGACAGGCAGGCAGACACAGACAGACAGACAGACAGACAGACAGACAGACAGACAGACAGACAGACAGACAGACGAGCAAACAGACATTAAGACAGACAGATTCAGACAGACTGACTGACAGATAGATAGACAGACAGGATGACACATGCTTGCTGACTCACTTGATCTTTGCGTGGGCTCGGGTACTGGTAACCAATGTAAGAAACAGTTCATCTGTGTATTTAAAACAAGACAAGGTTTTTTTGATGACTTTATCAGTTCGTCAACGATGTAATATCAAGAATCATTATCTTTTACAGATTAATGTGACAGAAGTACTCAAAATATCGTTGTTGTATGGGATTCCTCTCCAAATCGTGTTTGAGCTGTGGCATTTGGTTTCCTTTTAATATTTCAAAGAAAACAAATGTTCTGCGACAAGTTACACACCCATTGAAAGATATCGCGGACTAGTTTTGCTCGTAAATCAATTATTTCCTCGGTTGTACTGTATCATTTTGCTAGCATAAATAATATAGCAGATCTAGGAATCAATAGTTAATAGAGTTCACACAAGTTGAACATATTTGGTATAATATCAAAGAAAATGTAAGCAAGTCAGTGCAAGTCATATAAGTGAATGATTACGCATTAGGATCATTTGATTGTATTAGCGTAATATATATAAATATGTACATATATATATATATATATATATATATATATATATATATATATATATATATATATATATATATATATATATATATATATATATATCTATACGACGTTAGCGTGGTCTTCATATATAGTTCGTAAACCTATGCAATAAGTTGTACGCCATCCCTGGGATGGGACACCCCTAAATTTTACCAGTTCATGACAGTGATTGATACACAGCCTTGAGCGAGTGAATAGTTGGAGTAAACAGGCCAAATTATGCCATATCTAGTCTCCAGGTGTGAATTATTGCGTGTATATTATACCGGTTTATTAAAATTTTTGCTACTAAATGTTTTCTGCAAATTGGAAAGCAAAGTACATTCTGTAGTATTGAGTGAAAATAAAGTGCAGGTATAGGTCAGCCCGGAATCTGAATAGCTGGTGAACTCTCTAGACTGTTATGGTTGTGATTCTCTCAAATACTGACAATTTCAAATTTTGTCTGCGCAATAAGGAAATTGTCAGGAAGCTTACATTGAAGCGAAGAGTCGTTTGCTACGTACGGTGCACAGAATGAAATAGCTTTGCTTCTTTGTACAGCTCTACACATTTGTATCATCAATATACTGGTGTAATATAATAACCAATAAAATGTTCACATAATAGTTACAGTCCTCATTATGGACGAATACTTACCTTGTCTCGGTGGTATGTCATCGATAAAGAGTGCTTCCCCAGTCGACTGATGTTTTGCAGCGACGTGGTGGAATGGTTGACCTACCGACCCTTGCACATGCTCCTATAGTATGATATTTCATAGTTGAGTTAGAAGGATGGATGGATGATGAATGAATGAATGAATGGAAGGATGAATGGATGTGAGGATTGATCGATCTATCTTTTTCGTCAATTGTTCAAAATGGATTATTCAAGTGAAAAGGGTTTGGACTAAAGGATATACAAATACAACAAGAACCGTGTGCGTTTTGTGGTGATAACTTCACGATATTCATTGTACAACTGCATCCTCATCTCTTATTTTTACACATACATGTACACCCGAGTTCACACTCAAACTAGGTCACATTGATCGATCGGTTGTTAAGGGTAACATGGTATTACAAAGAGAACATGATGCAACGGCGCGGCATGTAAGAGGGGAACACTTTAGGAAGATATCAAATGAGAAGAATTAAAGAACGAGAAAGAAATAGAGAGGGGAACATAGAATGGGAAAATTTGCAGTTGAGAATATATTATTCTTACAGGGCGATACCAGGGCAATTTTTTATTAATCATAACACTTCTGTTAATATTGTATTCTGTGTGAATGCATACGTACACAGACATTTTGTGTAGTGGACTATCATAGAAATAGACCATACATACCTGCCATGTTTGCAAACGAGTAGCCTCTCGTCTTTGAAGCTTTAGTTGCCCGGTATTGGTTGTACATTCGTTGATATTAGCTTCTTGACACACAGCATTGTAAAACTTAAAAAAGAAACTCTCCATCATAGACTGTTTATATTCTGAATTACGAGGCCTTGCTTCTCTGCAATACTGACCAAACTCAGCAATAACGTCTTTGTACAAAGCAGTGTCCCATTGCCTTTGAACAGAGATATTCGTATGACATGAAATCACAAACTAGTTTTATATTTAATAGTATCATTACTTTGTTAATACACCAGCTGAACCCGAGCTTTTGGTTGCACATTAAAAACAAAGAAAAACTGCAATGTTGATATAAGCAATTGAATGGATGAAGATTCAATTGTATGTACAGAAGAGTAGCATTTCTGATGACCTTTGTGATCTTACAGTGTACAATTTAGGGAACTTCCAATGTTAAGACTATCCTGATCACAGGATGACTATTCGAACAGCAGGAACACCGTTATAATTAACTTAGTAATATTACCACATTTAACAACAATCATGATTACTTTTGTTCGGTTTCTTCTGTAGTAATACCATTTTCAAAAATCGAAATAAACCCTTAAAGTAGCAGGCTTTGGAAAGGAATGAACACTTCAATAGCAAGTTATACATTGATGTTATTTCTGTTTCTTTTATAATATGTGTAAGCCACCCACCTTCCGATTATTCTTGCAGCTACATTCTCCAGCATAACAATCTTGTCCATTCCTCCGAAAGAAATTCTCATGTCCTGCACTGTGTTAGTTTTACTCTCTAACGTAACACACAGTCCTGTATTGATGAAACTGTCTGTTGTGTTCCTACGATGAGGAATTTGTGTTCGATAGCTGTGAATGTAGACATCCTAAAAGAAAAATAAACATGAAATGTGGTGTAACATTTAATGTTCTGTTGCATGATCACCTAAACTTGGTGAGATTCCAGAGCTGTATTCTTTATGTTGGTAAAGATATGTACAAATGTTTGCAATTTGCCATTTCCGAATACATTGTTTTGGTCACATGTATGAAACACTTATGTACATATACAGCATTACATGTGTGTATCAGAGTTGTGCACATGTATACAAGGTATGTTACAGGGCATGTATATTCGACATGCAATTAAATGCAGATGCGCATACAAAGTTGTCGAGATGGGTCGAGTGAGGAGGAATAAGGTTTGTTCATGGCTTTCCGGATTTTCCCTATTTTGCTCTATATTTCAAATACACATTGTATGTATTATCATCATCAAACCCAGTCAATGTAAACATCTACCGATCCTACTAATAGTACTATGTAACAACTCTGTTGATACAGGTATGCGTTCTGATGTGTATTTTCGGAATACATTTCAGAGCCTTAATTTACAAATATGAGACAGTAACATGATATTGAGACGAAATATAGACCCTGTGACACACCAGTATACAAATGAACACAATGCAGTTATAAATGTCATGCAGAAAAAAAGACAATGCAACACACCTGTATGCATATCACCACATCAACATAGTACCTTTAACAATTTATACAACACATCTGTTGACAGACCTGTAGCTGCAACTCGGTTATATCCATATGCAGCCTTCGCTAACACAGTCCTGTACCACAGAACCTGTTCAGGGATGAAATAGTGTTTGAAGTGTACATTGTGTACATACCTTGGATACCACAGGAATACATACTGATACAATCAACTCTTCTGGTTGTAGAGTGTTTTCTTCATGACTCTTCATTAGTTTGTCAAACTCAATATGGCGTATGTTACCTGTTTCAACATACAAAAACATATTGTTAAAGGTGAATTATTACACTTACTAAATTGAACTTTGTAATAGAAGCCAGTGACAATAACTCTGTATGTAGTCAAGCTTATCCCAAATAGCCATCTTCAATCAACAATTTTTTCATCCTCGTTGGTTTATTTGTTGGTTATTGCTTTGCTGACGAGTAAAATAATTGTTTCACTAATATCGGTGTAACTGACAAAATTATGACAACTACTCCTGAATTTTTCCGTACATTATCTACTTCTATGAAAATATTCATAACAATATTTTTGTAAGCCTATGACAAAAACGGTGAAAAAGAGAATTAAAAATAGAAAATAAAATAAAATAAGTAATAACACAAAGCTAAGTATAAGTACTGACTGTACTTCTGCTTGTCTTGCATAGCAAATAGACTGCAACTTTTCAGTCTTTTCCAGTTTTGGCCACAAAGCCACTCTGCTTTTTCTGGGCGCGCCTGACATGGTGTTGACAGGATTTTATATCACAATAGGCAAAGACTTTACTTTGTTGTGATGTACATGTGATAACTAGCGTTACTGTGTGTACATTTTTCAAGATACCTCCAGCTCAGTTTTGCCTTCTTATATAAACTATTCTATGATTTGGCTCTCATAGTAACATTTATTGCATTATATATGTTGTAAGTGTGTGTGTCTGTATAAGTTTGAGTGGTGGAGACTATTTGAGAGGTGGAGACTGTTTGAGCGGTGGTGACTGTTTGGCATTGATGAAGTCAAGACATAAACATTGTACAAACTAAAATCACAGGACACAAAAGAACATCTCTGTGTTAGATAAAATTAACTTTAGATTTACCATCTGGTTCCATTATATTTACTTGACAACTCGATACCATCAACAGCGGAATGATATCAGAATTGACTGATGCTGATGCAATATGCCCTCCAAACGTCTGAAACATGATAAATAACAACGAAGCTATTGATGAAAAATGACAAACTAAAGATCATCATGCTAACAGTCGTTCTTAGGTTCTTCACATTTGAATATTAACTATAAGACAACGCAAACGTATCTGGCTTGCAAATGATTAATATTAAAATGATTAATATTAGAACATGGTGGGCAAGATAAATGTACCAATGTCGGAATGGAAGTAAACATCACAATATTAATAAACATACATGACTTAGTAGGAAACACCTATCAAACCCCAACCCGATAAAATAAATGAGAGGTGACTAAATAATAAAATAGATATATAAATAACAAAATAAATAGATAAAAAACAAAAAACTTCAATGTGAAAACTGACATTATTTTAAGGTTAGATTTTGACCCAGAAGGTTAAGGCAATTGTCATGGCTTGATATTTGTATTTGACCTTGATGGCCAACATCATGGGAAAAGGTCAAGGTCTTAAGAGAAAGCTCATAAGAGGTATCGAATTAAGTGTATTTGATACACAATAAATGTAATAAAGGAATACACGAGTGACTTTGGGAGCCTTAGACGTCGAGCCACTCGTAGTGATAACAACTTAGGCCATGAATATTTTCTGGCTGAATGACAAAAAGTATTGGGGAATTCGATCAAATTGGCATATATCGCAAAAAAGTGATGTGCATTAAATTAATGTGATATGATGTCATCTTTGCACCAGGTTGCTATGGCATTGGATATCTCCCTTCGGACATCGTGATATCGTGTGGATACATGCACACATGGACAAACGCACGTAAAGACAGACGGAACCCATTTTTCTCCTGTGGGTGGGACCGTGGGAGAGCAACTAACAAAGCAAAGTTGGCTTACCGCTGTATTCTGTGTGTGTACGCCACCAATCGTAGTAAGGGTTGACACTAGAGCACCAAAGATTCGCTTGTTCTCGTCTATTCGGAAGAAATGTACAAATCGTGTTGGTTTCAGACATAATAACGCTACATTTTGTGAAGCCCTCACTCGTGTGGCAAATTGGAAGCTACAGTGGGGTTCAAATGCTCACATTCAGCTCACACAGTAGACTAATAGCGGAAAAATTTACTGGAGAATATTGTGTCATGGAGTGTATTTACCTTGCATCTGTAAGGTTTTTATCGCATGGATAACTTGACTGAAGGAGACGGCAGCACCAATAGTGATACACTCATCTGTTATCGACAACTGATTTAATTCCGGTACATGAGATAGACAAATCATAACAGGGTATGATGACCCCGTTGTCATGACATCAAGGCCTGCGAAATAAATTTGATTATTTTTATATGGGACTGATTTCCAAGAAGATCCTTGTATTAGTTTTTAGCACAAAGTGATTCATTGTGGGAGCCACTGGCAAATTAGGATGTGCGAGTTGTGGACTGTCATCAGGAGGCGACACTTCCGTACAGCAGGAGTGCAAGATTTCGAATTTCCAACAACAAGTCAAGTATTGAGAGAGAGAGAGAGAGAGAGAGAGAGAGAGAGAGAGAGAGAGAGAGAGAGAGAGAGAGAGAGAGAGAGAGAGAGAGATCGTAGATTAGAAATGTTCCACTAATATACTTGAGTATCATTTCAACATCTCAATTCTTTTTTTTCTTTTTTTTAATTTAAAAGATTCTATACTTTGTAAAATATTACAATCGTTTATAATCCTAATATAAATATGGAATTGGTAGTGGGTTTATACTTAGATTTCTATGAATGGCCATGGATTACTTACCAATGTCATTATACCCTGCAACCAACTTTGCCATCGGAGATGCCTTCTTCACCTTAATCAAGTCTGGTAAATTTGTTGGTCTTATCCACTTGGAATATCCATCAGTAAACATAACATATTTTGTATGATAGGAATCATTATTCTATAAATAAAATCATTATTTTTCAATATAAATAGTAACACATTGTTCATCAACCAACAAATAGCGTGATTATAAATTTTATATTTTGAATGTCTAAAGACTGTGATTTGATCATTTCTTCTTCATAACCTCTCACATATAATTGTATATCAACTAATTGCTAACAGTCTATTAAGGCCGAAAAGAGAAGTTTGTCTAAAATGGTGCGAGGACGCGATTTATTTTAATTCTCAACAAACCTGTGATGTCATTTGCTTGTTCATTATTTGCTCTGCACTTGTCTTCACTGAAGTTGGGATGGTTATGTTTGCGTTTCCCCACAGATCTGCAGACTGCATGGGCTGGACAACAGAGATCGACGCGGGGGGAATTTAAGTGATGCGTGCGCTGGCCAGAATGATTGTTTTGGCTTAATTCACATGATTTCTTTTCGAACCACCTAAAGCTCAAAACAGTTCATAACACCTTACCATTTGTTATCAGAAACAATGCTAAAACAGAACACCTCGGCACTACTAGTCAGTGCGAGAAAATCTATCGAAACTTACTAGTAGGTCTGGTGGGAAAATTAACTCCTGTGTAGTCTCTCCATCTGAATTCTCAGTGTTCGCCTTAGGTCCTTTACTCTCTGTGTTTCCCTGGAGACACGTTCTCTTCTCTATTGCCCTACAGCATTCGTTACCCTGAAATACAATATACCACTTCAATAAAATACAAATACGCTGTGCATGTCGGCTGAGATATAATATTCTTCGATAATATTATTATTTAAATGTGTTTTATACGACTCGATAATATCAAAGGTAGTTGTTTTGTGAACTTTTATCCATAACTTGTAATGACATTATATCGCAGCACTTAATTAGTCACATATGTCACATATAAAGATTGGCTGTATTTAGTTAAATCTCGTTAATGTGATGTATATGTATTCCCAGAAATATAATTATAAGAGATACAGTGTAAGGAAAAACCAATCGATTGTACAATGCAACGGGAGTTACAGGTAATTTTCTATCTCTATTCTTTTGAAGTCCAAACCTTATAAATATACATTTTTAAAGTTAGACAAAATGCAATATCTTTACAGTTGAAACTATCCAAAAAACATTCGTTTAAAATTTACATAAAACACTCAGCTAAAATTTACAGATTCAATCTCAGGCGCACACACACACACACACACACACACACACACACACACACACACACACACACACACACTCACAGACACACAAACACACACCCCATCCCATCCCTAAAATACAGCTTTCCCTTACAGAACATAAAAACAATATGAAATAGAAATTCGAACTAAAAAAACTAACAATACGTACCTACTTTTATTTGTTGGATATTAATTTGATATTTGATCATAAATGTATCCAACATTTCAAAAATGTTTTTTGCTGGGAATTGCACCCAGCGATTATCTGTTATGCAGACAAATGCACAATACACACAAACACACACAAATGTTACAGAAATCCATTCGGGTTTGGGACTACGTGACAGGGGTATGTTGCACGCTCTATATCACGTTGCCACGGAACTGTCAATGCCTTTCCAGTCAATCCACAGGCTATCCCAGAGTCACCCAGGCCCGGCAAACATAGCACCTGCGGGCTCCGCGTGAGTAATAGTCCCCGATTTCTCGAGTCATTACTCCAGGAGTCCCCCCGAATTCGCACTCGTCTTGAGATAAACACACGGCTGAGTGATACAGCCTACCCATCGACTCTGTAGAGCACTCACCCTGGGTTTGGGTCGGTTACAGAAAAATCCCTTGTCTCCAGTGGGATTCGAACCCGACTGCTAATCCTGTGCGCTAACGACTACGCTACATGGAGCCGGTGACATATGAATATAGGGATGACAGATAATTGATAGTAACCAGATTAACATTCTCACCTTACTGCATAGATCTTCAAATCCTTCAAGTATTGGTCTGTATCCAGTACAACGACATATTACGCCGCCAAGTGCAAGTTCGATGTCTTGTTGTGTTGGTTTAGGTTTGTTACGTAATAGTGTGTACATTGTCATTACCATACCAGGTGTACAAAACCCGCACTGGGTGCCATGGTAACGAACAATATATTCCTATTTGGAGTAAAGAACGCACAATAGTACAGCAACTAAACATACGTGCAAATGAAATGGATTAGATATAAGTGTACATAAGGAACTTCGATAAATATTGTAGCAAAACAGTTGGTAATTAAGGTGGATGTGGGTTTGACTTTTCTACAATTTCATCGCATAATTTTTACACTTCTTGTAAAAAGTTCCAATTTATGTATCCAAAGATAATGGATATCAATGCCTTTTTACGATAATTCACATCATTGATGTCTATTAATAATGTAACAAGATATGAAAATGAAATAAATACGTGGTATGTCGTACCTGGACAGGATGCAATCTAGTTCTTGTACTCCCAACGCCCTCAACGGTCGTTACAGCCATACCATGAATATAGCAAAGTGGTAGCAAACACGAGTATACGCACATGTGACTGAATTTGAACAAAAATACATACTTATTAATCACTTCGTGATATTACTGAGGGAGAAGAAATAATTTCTAAATACAATAACAACAATTTAAAGCATACCAGATGGGTTGATACATTTAAGGCATAATTCTTGCTGCATACTTAAAAAGTTGTCGCAGAATTCTACTTTACTGATGGATACTTAGCCACCACTTGCTACTGACTAAACTGAAACGTCGTACTCCACTCCAGGAAATAGAGACACTTTCGATTCATAAACTATTGCTTATGGAGAGTCAGCTCATGATTTGACACCATCTACAATTATTTGCGATTTCAGAGAAACATCTAGTTGATCTTGAGAATGTGCATGGTATCGTTGCTGAGTTATTGCGTCATGGGAGAAATAGCAGAAATAATTATTTATGTTTGAAGAATGAATATTCAGGACAGCTGTTTCACATTAAAAGGTATAACATTTTGTACTCCCTTTATACCTCTGTGGGCTTGCCAACTACAGAAACATTTGAAAATGTTTTCTATCTCACTATCCTGACTTGGTTTGTATAAATTCAAACTTTCAAAGGGATTTTCATCACGAAATCAACATTAAACGATCAGATTCACGATAAACACTGCTTGAGAGATTCACGTCATCTCAAGTACAAGTGTGTTGCACATGACCCCGTCAAACGACACTCAGGAATTCAACTTGATGGTAAAGATTGCATGAAGTTCAGCGAATGCAATCCAGTCATTGAGTAGTTAGTGAAACATATTAAACATCGCCTACTAACTCATTCAATAGAAGACCAACCAACCAACAACACCCATTTGGCAGAGGACGAGTTGTAACATAATGTTGTAATGATCGCATAAAGCCTGTCCTGTATGGCAAAAACGTTATAGTGAACACGTATTTACTCTGTGACTTAACTGTCAAGTATGTCATTTATGTTTTACTTTCAGTTTTTAATTTTTGTTGTGTTTATCAATCCTCAAGATCTTTACGATGTGTAACTCAGGAAGAAAACAAACATTGTTTCCCTTGGTTCATGTTTTCTAATCCAATATGGCGCCGACCACAAATTCAACATGGTGACACCCATGAGTCATTAGTCGAATTCAATGGCATAGAGCCGCTCTTTACATACATATATCTATCCATCCATTCATCCATGAACATACATACATACATACATACATACATACATACATACATACATACATACATACATACATACATGCATGCATGCATGCATGCATGCATGCATACATACATACATACATACATACATACATACATACATACATACATACATACATACATACATACATACATACAAGCACACACACACACACACACACACACACACAGGGAAGGTAAACATATCAGCATGTTACCATTATTGTACGGTTCTGTTCACAAGGCGTGGCTATCAGTAACGATCTGATTGCTCCACTAAAAGAAGGCATACATAACTATACATTAATTGAAATTGTTATATTTAATGATATAATACTTTATTACATACCTTATATCATTTGTTACTGGGTTCAATCTTGATAACATAACAGTACATGATCCACAACCACCTTCCCCACAGGAAACTTTTGTACCGGTTAGAAGGGCTGATAAATAAGTTAAGGTCAACAAAGTAGTGTACATCTTTTTCAGAGCAAACGTTTTCTCTGTCCAATGTATTCTAGTCATGTTTTCACATGTAAACAATAATTTTACAAATGAACGATGTTTATATTGGAAGCGCTGTGTTGAATACATAAGTACCCTTATTCCAAATCCAGAGTAAACAAGTTAAATTATGTATACAACCGTGTTTCTTACATCGACCGACTATAACAAATACAAATAGCATAATATCTATATTTAACAAGACATGAATAGTGACTTACATAATATATCTGAAAAGAGATCACAGCATTTACAAGCTTATTACTTTCTTGATTATTTCATCAAAAGATACCGACTTCTCTAAGATAAGTGGCAAGGGTCATTCTTGGGTTTCCTCTCCATTGTCGTACCTGTGTTAATTTATGTAAAGAATATAATTTTAGGAATTTGGTGTTCATTTCAAAATGAGCACCTATAGGACTCGTAGTATTCAACAGTTCTAATGGTCTAGCACATAATTCAGTACATCAAATGTCATCTTTCACCCCTGATATCCATACATTTCATTCGACACAGTTTCAAGGTGTAAACAGCTGGTCTATAGGTGATATATTTGACTAAAAATGTATCGGCCATTATAATCATGACCAATTTAACACACGACACATCGTTTTAGCTAAGACAGACTCGATGTGTTATTATCAGCTTTGAGAGACTCATTGTAAATGTTGTTTTCTGAGTATATGAGTTTGTATGTGAACTATGTTGATCCCAATTTCCTTTTTGATCATACATTTTAAAGTAACCAAATACTGTATATTGCCAAATCCATTTGTCTTCCCGTTGGTTGGTTGGTTGGTTGGTTGGTTGGTTGGATAGTTGGATGTTTGGTTGATTGATTGATTGATTGATTGATTGATTGATTGATTGATTGGTTGGTTGACTGAGTGACATTGATTGATGGATGCATTCATTCATTCATTCATTCATTCATTCATTCATTCATTCATTCATTTATTCCATTTGTTATTTTACGAATCGTATCGTATCATCTTACTAACATGACAGAACTTCCAAAAAATTTCTCCAAGTACCCACAATATTTTTAAAAAATATATATGTTGCCTACCTTTTTGCCATTTAGGTAAAAAACTAGACTGTCAGATTCGCTGAAGTTGACAAAACCATTGGATCGAGCCGCCATCATCTGCATCTGTACAAAGTATGAATACACTTTAGATATAGAATAAACGAATCAGAACAAATATATCTCAAAGATACAAAGAGTTTACACAAGGGGTACACCCGAGAAATACCCATTAGTTTGCTTAATGAATGATAACAACTAAAGTCCTGATGAAGATGCAGAGGATGACAATATTCTTGGTGACAACAATGTTACTGATAAAAATTCTGTTAGTCATCATGCGAATAGTCATGATGGCAAACAGTAAACTCAAATCAAAATATATTATTACATTGTAACAGTAAATAGGATGGTGTGCCGATTATTAGTAGAGTATTATGTCTTACACTGAATTCTGTGTTTCATATTGTCTATTATTATATATGAACCAGTGTGTACATTGTGTACAGTCAGAAACACCAAATTTAAACTGAATGCCTTCCGTAAGCTTAAGGGTAGTCTTGCAATTTCATGAGTTGTGCAAGAAATTCAGCTCTACACCTGTGATTTTTTCAAGTTCCAGTGAAAGTTCATTCTCGAAAACGTTGTTCAAATGCCAGGAAAGCATGCCATTCTTGACAGCACTTGGGCTTCATGATCCCCTACATACCCGACATATGTATACTCATTTCCACGGCAAATAAACGAAATTGAAACCCGCATAACATTGCTATTATGCACCAGAAAGTTTACATACTTCATGGTATGCATCGTAAC
The DNA here is from genome assembly GCF_964340395.1 of Glandiceps talaboti. Classification (NCBI taxonomy): domain Eukaryota; kingdom Metazoa; phylum Hemichordata; class Enteropneusta; family Spengelidae; genus Glandiceps; species Glandiceps talaboti. The sequence goes on from NC_135565.1 coordinate 14,925,609, forward strand.
AGTTGAATAACTTTAATACAGTGAAGTGATTAGGTATTATTGCCCCACTTCATTACTGGGTAAAGTGTATACATTCTTGTTTCGATCGAGATTGACAGCTGATGCACATTCTGCTCCAAATTGTATACATGTGTGAAAGGTGTGAAGTCAGCAGACAATCGTGACTATATATTTTTGCAATAAAGCTTACAGGTGATGTGTATTTTCAGTGCTCACCTCTTTGCTTTGATTTAATAATCTTCAGCATCAACGGAAATATCAATACAAACACATGAAACCCCTAAAAACAGAGTCTTTCTCAGTGTAGAGCAACAGCATGTATCTATCCATACAGCTTCCTGGTTTACCTTATATTGACGTTGGTGGTGCAGTTTTGAAATGGGGCAATTGTGCAACCAGATGATCGATTAATTACGCAAAGTACTCATTAATATTCATTGGATTTTTACCAAACCCTAATCAGTTCTTGCCATTACTCAACAGAACACCTACCAAATTTCGCTTGAATTGAGCCAGCCATTTTGGAGATAACGATGACACAGACAGACAGACAGACAGACAGACACACACACACACACACACACACACACAGACTCTCACCCACTAACATATCTCTTCCTTACGGAAGAAAAAACTGGTATTTTCAGTTGGCTATGCAAATGAGATACATTGAGATAAAATAGATCCTAATTCAAAACGAATCCCTGATGAAAATAAGGAAATAAATGCATTTGCTCTTAAAGCACATACGCGTCTCTCAGGTTGTTACGGACTTTTGAACATTTTTGTGTTGGTTCACAAAGTATTTCACTATTTTTCTTGACCACCATGAGTTCTGAAGCATCAAATAACTATGCAAATTAGTCGCTTACTTGTCACATAAATATGCAAATTAGTTAGGTATTTTCAGTGCAAACAAACAAACAAACAACAATTCAACTACTTTCAATATGCTGTATACATGAAAGTATAACCCACTAACATAATCGATAATTGAAGTTTACTAATGTATCAAAGGTGTCTGGTATTTCAATCGCTTCCACTGGATAATTATACACTTCTATGAAACATTTTAAAAGTTACTGTAAGTCATTTTATAGTGATATCCGACCAGGAAAAGCAATATTCGACAACTGTCGTCACACATCTGCACCTTATATTTACATCAGCTGCACCGGCGGCGGTGGCAGTCCCTGGGTGGATGGGTGGCCATGCTTGTTAGCGAAATTTCAAATGTACCCTTGTTTCCGGAATATTTTAATGAATTTTTAGTGAATCTGGGAGAACATCACTGCAAAAGACACCCCCTTATTTCCGAAATACGGGAGGTTTTACCTTCAAGGACACCTAATCTATACACTACACGTACACTAAGGGCATCCTACCCCTATTCTCGGAAGATGATCTGAAAAAGTACCCCTTTTTACGATTCCACGGACCTAGATAGCCAACGAAAAACACCACTTTTCAATGAAATTTCTAACAAGTATGCGTACCCGCTTTGTTTGGGACTGCCACCACCGGGCAGCTACCAGATGCTAATGCCACCGCTATTAGGTGATCAGAAAGTAACGGATACAATAATTGAGCTATTAGTTTTACTAAACAAGTACGTCTACCTTCCAGTCGGTTTTAAACTACAGCAGAATATGTTTTGCCAAAAGATCGTTGTGTCGAAGGTGTTTAAGAATCCTTTGTATCAGTGCACCCCTCCTATTATTACGTACGAAATTGCAAGCCAAAGTTGTATATGTACGTGTGGGAGCCCAGCCACGGAAGGAATATCTTCCTTGTCTATGTTTGGGGGATGTAACTGTCGATACCGTGTTGTCTCATGCAGTCTTGCCGTCACCATCATACATAAGGACCAAGTGAATATGGTTCTGTTTTGAACAACGTGAATAGTGAATTTGTGTCTTCACATAATACAAGAATAAAGATACATGTACTTAGTGCAGTTGTGAAAAATGAAGCTAAAATACATGTATCTTGTAAATGAATGCATGATGCACACATTTTGAATGCAGTGAATTTCCTTAGGTACATGTGAATGGTTTGTTTACCATTCCAAGCCATTGCATAGAACAGAATACACAACCATGACAATGTATAATATTTCAGGCAGGCAGGCAGGCAAGCAAGAAACAAACATTGGAGCCATAAAGCACACACGTTTAATACAAAAGTACGATATTTCTATATGTATTATATAATTAAACGAGTGGCACTAGTATTACATGTAAATACGATTGATAAATACAAACTCAGATGCAGATAGAACTTAGAATTACTGTAATACAAACAATGGACGGGTCATGATCACATTCTAATTTGCACAAAACATAGACGCCTGCGCTGATATGATATCTACCCACAAACTCCACTAACAATCATACAACTAGACTGTTTATTTTTAGCAGGCTACTCACCGTGCATTTGTTATGGACGACCACTTTTCAGAAATCCCTACAGCACAGTCATCGATCGTCGCGTCGTTTCCAACACCTGGGTCGCGTTAGAGTAGAGAGTTTCGGCCACACGTTCAACGTGTATGCGGACGCGCAACTCACCCACGTGAAGTTCACGTTCAACTGTGAGCTTTTCAGCACGTACGGTTGTATGAACGATTTTCAGTGCCCCTCTGAAACCGTTCTTTAGTGGAGTAATCCATTAGGACGCCCTCAACGGAGAGGGAACTTCTGCTGGTATATAAGTGTATCTACCCGGAAATCCCTTAAAGGTGCGGTATTGTTGGATTGCCACAGTAGCTTGATATCAGATAAATAGCGGCTATTGGCTATTTATTGGATTGCCAAAATAGATTCATCTCCAACATAGCTTGATTCGAGATAAATAGCAGCTATTGGGGATTTATCGAATTGCCTAGATAAATAGCGGCTATTGGCTATAAATAGCCAGGTAATTGCTTGCTATCAGCTACTGTAAAAACGGGAATATAGTATGATTATCTCCCTAGGTAGCTATTCAAGCTAAGAGCCATTGATAGCCACAATTAGCCATTAATAGCCGACTATCAGCTAACAACCCCTGGCACTCTTCAGGCTATTCAACTATTCAAGCTATTTGCCATTAATAGCCGATATTAGCCATTAATAACAGGCTAATAGCTAGCTACCACCTATTCAATATTGGTCATGAATAGCTAGGTAATAGCTTGTTATCAGCTATTGTCAAACTGGGAATATGGTATAAATATCTCCCTAATCAGCCATGCAAGCTAATAACCATTACTAGCCGACTACCAGCTAACAACCCCCAACAGTCTCCAGGTCCTGGTTCTTAAGATAGTCAAGCTTATAGCCATTATTAGCCGCTATTAGCCATCAATAGCGGCTAATAGCCAGCTACCAGCGAACAACCCTCTGCACTCTCCAACACATGGCTATTAAACTATTCAAGCTATTAGCCATTAATAGCCGCTATTAGCCATTAATAGCCAGCTAATAGCCGGCTACCAGCTACCGACCCCATTACTATCTGAACGTTCTTAGACGCTAATAGCTATTTCTAGCCATTCAAAACACATCTCCCATTTCACCATGTACCACATAATCACACATTCTCATGTTTATTATCACACAGACCTTTACATTTCATGTTTATCGTGTATCACATATCCACACATTCACATGCATATTTTACCGATCTTTAAAGTTCATGTTTTATATTTGAATAACACGACGAGCGTTACAATGCAAATTAAAAGACTGCAACATCCAAACACCATTTCTTCATAAACATCATATGGTCACTAAACGAAATCAGTAGCATATATTTGGAAATGCCAAATGACATTAGTTAAGCGTACTGACTACTGTAACAATCGCAAACAATGGACAGCTTACGCAATCAATTCTTCTTTTCATGCCATAGAACAACAAAATACACGACAAGACTACAATGTATGTATGCATTTACCTAAAATACTATATATCTTGTTGGGGTCTTCAACCAGTTGTAAACTTCGAAATAGTCGGAAAATTTAGTCAAAAACATGTCGGGTAGCTAGCAACTCTCACCATGGATGTATTAGTGAGATGCTCTCACTGAGTCACAGTGAGTGTAAACAACTCGGAAACGGACAGGAAATGTTTATGTAGCTTAATGTATGCAAACAAACATCGTACAATAAACATTTAGAGATCCTTTGATGTTTACCGCAGTTGCGTATCCTGTGGGCATAGACCTTGGAGGATCTATGGTTAAACAGAAACAAAACTCAAGGAATTCGAAATAGATGTATATTCATGAACGTCGGGTTCTTGAGAGTTATTTCATATTTTCACATGAATTTTGCCCGATTGGTAAACTCTTTCACCTCTATTCTTTCACATCTATCTTTCTCTCACTGGTTCACGCTGGAGAGCAACGTCTATGATTTTTATTAATTAAATGCACATTGAATTTCCGGGACTCCTAATTTCTTATCACCTTTTAGATAAAGTCGGGAACGATATCAGTGATATAATGTTGGTCTACATCCAAAAATTATCAATGTTTTTTTAATAATTAGGCAATATGTTAACTGTGCAAGCTTCACGTTTCATTTGGTTTTATATAATTAATTTTCCAATTAAGTGGTACATCATGTGTAATAGCTATAGTTTAGAATTTTGCATTCCAGCAATGTGTGTAAGCCCCAAAATCTATGGTTTTGCCAATACGGGCGGCATTCAGTTTAAATCTGGTTGTGAAGATGTAGAGGTCACGACACCCCACTTTACATAGTTAACGTGATGTGGATTACCAGCCTCATTGTGTTGGAAACTATACATAGACTGTGTGAAATATTGAAACAAAAATAATAGTTTTGCTGGGCTTTTAACTAAAAATATATACGAATGTCGCTATTTATAAGATGACTCCATATGTCAGTTTGCATAAACTGCTCCCGAAGAGAAATATGGCACCATTGAGTAAATAGAGTTAGGGTACAAAATAAATGTATTCGGTCCACAAACACCGCCCTACAAGACAACGTGTATTGATGGAGTTCACCTGCACTCACTCACACACACACACACACACACACACACACACACACACACACACACACACACACACACACATACACTATACACACATTTGCATACATACATATATACATTTAAAAAAAACATTATAACAATTGATGTTCATCTAAACCAAAGTAATACTAAATAACCCCATCGAAGGGAATTTCACAGACACAGACACAGACACAGACACAGACATAGGTACAGACAGACAGACAGACAGACAGACAGACAGACAGACAGACAGACAGACAGACAGACAGACAGACACGCGCAATATATATATATATATATATATATATATATATATATGTGTGTGTGTGTGTGTGTGTGTGTGTTCACGTGTTTGCGATGTGTATTAAGTCTGGCAACTAACAGAATATTAATGCAATAGTAAAAACATTTACCAACTCCTGTGCCAATGGCCAATACCCGTAATTCGTTGTTCGGATCGATTCGTAGATTTCTTAATATCACTTTCTTATAATCGTCAGTATGACTGGAGTCGTTCTTTGCAATTGACAGGGCGCGGTTTTTCACAAGAACTCCGAGAGCATCAATATATTCGTCTTCGTGGAACAGAATGTCTCCAGCTTCCAGCATGATGATATGAGACTCCAGACTGTACGAAAACAGTCAGCAATAACAGACCGGTTTTACAGTAACTATGATTTATGGGTAATTACTGACAAATATGTCTTTCGAATGCTTATCTACTTAAACATAAACAAACTAAATGCAATTACACGATGTTGATATGTTTTGTTTTTCATGTCACGCTGTACATGATCAGTAGCTAGAGCTGTCTTTTAAGTTTATGTTAGCCATAAATGAAGTACATTATTACCATGAAAATTGCTGTGATCGCCACGTCCTACATAATATAAAGGTCATACAATTATGAGGGTGGGCAAGGGGTATTTTTGTACTTCGTAGTCGCGCCATTTTTTTCAACTGTAAAACGTTACAATAAAACACGTAAAATCATAATTCAGGTCGCCGTACTGCTGAACAATCCGTTTATTTTTTTTACTGTAATCCGTAAAAAGCACCACTTTTTTGGTACACATATAAGAAATACATACAACTCATGATACGAAGTTAACGGATTCCAATACAAGCAACACGTTACACATGTCCAGGCAGGTCGTTCAAAAATAGCTCAGGGGTCATATCAGAACTGAGAATTACTTCGATGCAATGTGTCTACTTATTTTTATTTAGTTTTTTTTTTGTGGAGTGGGGGAGGGGGTCAAAGCCCGAGCTCAAAGTATGTCGATGGAAAGAAGATAATGAATGTTCCTCTTGAATGGGGAATTCAAAGGTATTAAAGTACAGGCAAAATAATTCTTTTTTATTGTCCACCAATGTCACGTGACCAATGATGGCTGTCAAAATAATGGTAATTTTTCCCGTCATGCAATCCTCAGATCGACGTATGTACACGTAAAATGTTTGGACAAATCGCAACGGTGTACAGGGTTTTTTCAAAAAACATATTGGCATTTTTAATTTGTCTGTTCACAACTCATGAGTTTTCAAAAACCTGTTTTCTTTGGTTCAAATATCAATTAGGCTGGGATCAGAATTTACGGAAGGGGGGCTAGGGAGAAATGTGGAGGGGGCATGAAAAATTGAGATGGGGCCAGGAAAATTCTGATGGTCTGAAAGGGGGGGGGGGGGGTGGCGCGAAATATTTGCTCATGATTGGAACCAAATTAAACCTCAGGAGCGGCCGGTTAACGAGTGAATATTGAAAAAATTTCTCGCGGCTGATGAGTTGCGAATGTATTTGTGTACGTGTTTTGCCTCTCTCTCTCTCTCTCTCTCTCTCTCTCTCTCTCTCTCTCTCTCTCTCTCTCTCTCTCTCTCTCTCTCTCTCTCTCTCTCTCTCTCTCTCTCTCTCTCTCTCTCTCCCTCTCTCTCTCTCTCTCTCTCTCCCTCTCTCTCTCTCTCTCTCCATACATAATAATAAAGTATTGAGAGTAAAATTTGGGTACTGAAGATAATTTTAAAGTACTCTATGGCTTCCGATAATTTGTATCGTTTGAAATTGTATGCCTACTACATGTCCTTATTTTCAGAAATGACATATGTACAATATGTAACAACCGTCTGTTGGATTTGAGTTTCTTTATATCCCAATCTAGCCACCTTTTGACCACATGTTGGCATACACCGACCACCCTTGTCATGAATGTGACTGCCTCCTCACGCCACACGTTATTTACTCTTTTCTCTGACCCTGATTTGAAATAATGTCGATAACATACCACGTGATAGTGGGAGGATCATATTATAAGTCAGGTGTGCGTAATTACAATATGACCTGATTAAGGGCATGCTAGAATTTGGTTTGCCCCTCTTTGTTCTTTGAAATCACACGGTAAGATTAACTCGTTTTATCCAGCATTATATCCAAAATTTCATATCTAATGTCAAAGCCTTATAGACGCATCCTATTTATTTTCACGACACCTTAAGGCTTGGTAAACTACTAAATTGATTGAGTACTGTCTATAGGGCTCTTTTCTCGTATGAACTTGTAAACATAGTTGACTTATGATTCTCAGTGTTTATCGGAGGGGAAAGTGATCTAGCTGCGGTAAATGTGACCTTATGATTTAAAGTATATAATGTGACGCAATCACCGACGCTATTATTGTACTGCTAATTGTAAAACTCCTACAAACGAGAATGTCTGGAATACACCAGTACCAGTTTGTAGTACTAGATGGCTGATTTAACGTGAACCAAATACATATACCATGTAATTACACACAAGGTCAGTCATGACATACGCTATCATGTGACTAAAGACCGTATCTGCGGCGTGAGTCTATTTTGAATAGAAACCGAAAAAAAATGTATATAATATTGATCTGACTTTCAATAGTGTACATTTGGCAGGAATTGTGTAAGGCATTCCAGAAATATGTAAAATGGGAAGACATTTTGAAAAAGACCCAGCCTCTACATATTGACCACAAAGTACTCCAATGTGACACTATGACACACAATGTGAAATATTCAAACGACATGACAGAATTGCAAGAACTTGATTTTGAATCGTTCTTATTCATCCAGGTACCAACCATGTTCCTCTGAACAGAAATGCAGTCAGTACTAGTGTGACCGAATATATGTTGCTGTTTTTTTTCACCGTTGTGTTAGATCATTTATCAGTCGTAAGTGTCTGACATGAATACAAAATAGTGCGAACCACTCTGGTGTGTCGGGCTGACAATGAAAGACTATGTCGTGATCAAATGCTCTGATAGATTCATGCCCCCATTGACCCGAAATAGAATTATTGCCAACAGTATAATTTGATCATTGTAACATCTTTAACTTGACGTTAGACATGCATGTTCAAGTGAAGCCCCGAAATAAATGCCTTGATTGATCATAGTGACGTTTATTCCTGGGTACAGACCTATAACAAACACGATCGCGACGCCGTATACATATTCCTCAATACCCTGAGGAATATATGTAAATAGACTGAGGCTAAATTTAGCTTGTACGTACTGGCTGCAGTTTTCAGGGCTATATATATACTTCTGTATAATAATTGCAAACAACATACATTTCTAATTGACTGTATCTATGCGATATTGTGCTGTGTTCTTTCAAAAATATTCATGTATAACGCCTATTTGGTAATATAGATAATCTGTTGTCGAGTTGTCATGATATAAAACAATAAAGACATCTTATACATGAATGATATATATAATCAATATATGAAATAATATTTCCAACTGCTATTTCTAAGGTGTGGTGATTATTTGTACAGATGCAGACGATGGCGGTTAAACCAAACGATGCAATCCAATTCAACGACTTTGACTGTGTAGTTTTTTACCTGAATGGTAAGAAGGTAGGTTTCTTTCCACAAGGCCCCCAAAAAATGTTTTGTTCCGGTTTTCCGACCCCACCTAGTTTTCACTGCCGATCCTAATTTTTTTCCGAGAAAATAACAATAAAATCGGGAAATTTGTGAAGTCTCGCAAGAATTATTGGATACTGAAACTGACATCAACTTAAAAGGACAACATGAAACTGTTCTTCCAATCTGTAATGGCTGTATATCTGATGAGGAGAAACATATACCACAGAGACCATATGGAAAACAACGAAACCTACCCCACCTATACTAAAATTGAGCGTGAGACGGAAGCAACCAAGTTTTTGTTGTTTGGCCTAAACTCAGTGAAACAACTCTGAGTTGCACTATTTCTGAAATGCGAGAGGGAGGGAGGGAGGGAGGGGTTGAAAAATGCGTATGGTACGGGCGACAGCAATCAACTCAAACCACGTTATGATAAAGGCTAGTTCGTTAGTCTTTGATCGAGAACTAATGGTAGCCAGTTTGGTGTCAGTAGATTTCCGCTTAAAATTATGACAACCGATAATTCTTGAACTGATATATGTCTTATCATAAGATTATTAGAGAGTATACTTCAAAATGCTGGTTTGATGTGATCTGATTTAGGTCGTGGCTAATTTGCAGTGCAGTCATGAAAATGAAAACACTTTAGCAGATATGTTCAATGAATTAACTTATTTATATGCTAATTTTTGAAATGTATAATTAATTCATATATTTGTTGTCTTTATGTATATTAAAACAGGTACGAGAACAGAGAGCTGACCCTGGAATGAATCTAGCAACTTACTTAAGAGAAGTTGGTATCTTTTAATGAAATAACAATAAAAAAATGTTACACATTCTGTGGCCCGTTTTCAGATATCTTGAAAGCACTATAAGTGTGGTTTTCTAACACCACACTGTGGTATACCTGACAAAGTAGAAAAGACGTAGATATTTCATAGTAGGAATTTTAAACAAAATAACCTTTGTCTTGAAACAGCAGGACTAAAATTTATTAACTTATTCAACAGTTAGAAAACTTTAAATCTAAAAGAATTTAAAATTCTTTAGTTTGTTGACCTTAACTTATTTATCAGCCCTTCTAACAGGTACAAAAGTTTCCTGTGGGGAAGGTGGTTGTGGATCATGTACTGTTATGTTATCAAGATTAAACCCAGTAACAAATGATATAAGGTATGTAATAAAGTATTATACATGTTGCTTATGATACTTATTAGCAATTGAGTTTTTATTTACAAAGCAAGTTATAACCGCTCTTAATGCATACGTACGGACGGGTTGATTATACTATTTTGTTATATATACAGTCACGCGTGCGTATACTCGTGTTTGCTACCACTTTGCTATATTCATGGTATGGCTGTGACGACCGTTGAGGGTGTTGGGAGTACCAGAACTAGATTGCATCCTGTCCAGGTAGGAGGAAATGATAACACAAGTATTTCTTGCGTATTATGTTGTTACACAGCACAACCATCAATGATGAACACTGATTTGAAAATGGGTGGTTTAATTTCTATATCAGGTGTTTTTCGTTACTTTTGGGTTCACAAAATGTAACTATTTGCAAAGCTTGTACATTTCATTAGATTAAGGAAAGGGAAGTGACGCAGTAGTCCCGGCCTCTAATTTATAGCTATCGCTACACCATTCCGCTATCCTAACTGACATTTTCGGAATTTCTGCTACGGAAAGTCATTTAAGATAGCGGAATAGTATAGCGATAGCCGTTCTCAAGTCTACAGGTAAGCTATGGTTGAAAGCATTTTCTGAAATTGATTACAAATATCGGCAAATTGTATTATAATTGTCGTTTACAGAATTTATTACAAGTGTCGTCTGTTTATTAGAAATATCGGTAATTATTACAAATGTCGGTTGCACAGCGTGTGCACACATACACACAAACATCGCTTCTCTGTATGTCTCTCTTTCCCCGTCTCTGTCGCTCTGTCTCCCACCTCTCTCTGTATTTGTCTCTGTCTGTCTGTCTGTCTGTCTGTCTGTCTTTGCCTCTCTCTCTCTCTCTCTCTCTCTCTCTCTCTCTCTCTCTCTCTCTCTCTCTCTCTCTCTCTCTCTCTCTCGCTCTCGCTCTCGCTCTCTCTCTCTCTCGCTCTCGCTCTCTCGTTTCCACATTGGCGGTAATCTATTTCTTTCGGTAATCTAAACTTTACTTTGATTGTGTATACTTGTACTTTTGTTTTAAAAATGAGAATACTTCTACACTTCACAATCAAGGGGTTCTGATGTCGGTACTATGTCTCCATCGCAATATGGCTGAAATGGGGATCAACTTAATGATGAGACCCAAATAACTTTATTATGTAACCGATTGTACTCACTCCCGGTGACGTCACAATTTATTGCGATTTCCGGTCAAGGTTAGTAATTAAATCGTTCAGATGAAACCCTGGTCTCCATGGAATTCACTTTAAACCCTGCTCATGCTCAACACGTATGCGTTGATCGCGTCACCGTGATTACGTACTTTGATCAACCATCAAAAGTTACATGGTTGTTGTACTGTGTCTGTGATATGTAGCTTAGTATAGAAAGTGGTTTTGTGTCACACACGTTGCCATTGGTAACCGTAATAGTGATGGTGTGATTGAATACTGGCTACTGTCTGATTAAGCACAGGTCTCATGATTATGTGGTAATGATGTATGGCATGACTCTGGCCATGGCAGCCCATCATAAATTAGTCAGTTGATGAGATGAGTAATAAATCAATAAATCAATGTATTGTAGGATAGAAAACTAAATTCTTTTACGGGGGGGGGGGGTAAAGCTGTTTTAGTTCATATCCCACAAAATCGATTTTACATTTAATGGATATTTTGTACCCCTATATACAAATATTTCAAATTGGGAAAAGGAAGAAAATTTGCTATCATATAGTAAATGCATGGCACTAAAGTAAAGTAAAGTAAAGTGTCAACAAAAGAACTATTCTTTACTCACTACATACCACTGGCTGTATATTCATTGCATTACGATATTGCTACATACTGATTTCAAATTGATTGAATTTGACCAATGTTTGTTAAAGGGGGGGGGGGTGCAGGGGTCTGAGGCCTAAGTATAAGAATTTAGTTTTGTATCCTAAATTGAACTGAGGTACTACTGTGTCGCAATGTATTCGCTATTCGCACGTCGGTTTCGTAGAGTTGGTTGTGACATCATTCAGCCTGTACACGTAGATGATTACGTAAAAGTGATGATTGTAAGTTGTTAGCTTGTCTGCTTAACTGAACATCTTCTCGATGATCAAAATGTCTGACTAATGTATTATTACAACTTTATTGCAGGATACACGTGACCGGATGGTCAAACTTCACACATACAAAAACATAATTATGTACAGTACAATAATACTGACTTTAAAAGATTCGTTTGATATATATATAAGCTTATATATATATATATATATATATATATATATATATATATATATATATATATATATATATATATATATATATATATATATATATACATATATATATATATATATATATATATATATATATATATATATATATATCAGGTTTGAACATAGTATTACAGTCATCATATCATTCACTGTTCTCACAGAGAGTGATATTATCTCTAATATTAGTCCTTGTCTGGCGTTGGCTACTATCACCATCAAACATACACCTGTGACGTATGTCCTTGCAAGATCTTGTGAAGCTCAAAATTCTGCTCAAATCATATTCATAAGTTTGTTATTGTACGTACAATAGCAAAGATTTTTACACTTTTATTAATCTTTTGCAAAGTATTGAGTTACAAACATGCACTTAGTCTATGTTGTTTCACATTGATTGTTTCTCAAATTAAAAACCCAAAATAAATACCCAATCCTCATCCATATGTGCACTTTAAAATGATTGATACAAATTCCTCAGGTGACAACCCTTAAACAGGAACCCTGTGAATCAGTCAGAGGTAATTATGTAGCTTTGTACAACCGCCATTTGTATATGCCGATATTTGTTATAAAAGTCACGTTTTTCATGTAATAAACCGACATTTGTAAACTTTTTACACATTTTTCAGCTTCTTGCAAAGTATTGAGTTTGAAAGACATATTTTGTCCATGTTATTTCACGTTTATTTTTTAGTATAACCCATGATAAAATTGTCATTACATTTTATGATCCCAAGCGCTTTACGACCTATTTCTAATGTGCTATATGCTGTTGATAGAAGTCCGTAAGTTACACTTATAACATTCCTATATACACCAATTAAAGTTTACTTACAATAATATTATGCACGTTTTACATCAATCAGGAGTATATTGTTCGTTACCATGGAATCCAGTGCGGGTTTTGTACACCTGGTATGGTAATGACAATGTACACACTGTTACGTAACAAACCTAAACCAACACAAGAAGACATTGAACTTGCACTTGATGGAGTAATATGTCGTTGTACTGGATACAGACCAATACTTGAAGGATTTGAAGATCTGTGTAGTAAGGTGAGAATATTAACATGTTTATCAATTAACAGCATGTCCATAAAGTAATTTCTCTGTACTATTTGAAATCATATTTAATATCCACTTGCCATAATGTACATTACGCTTACAATACGTTTATATGTATTTTCATTTCTTTTTTGTTCATTATTGATAATACTTCTTGCTTTTATCCTTCCATATGTGGAAATGTATGTCCGTGTGATTGAATGTATGTTGTTTATTTGTGGAACGGTTTCGAAAGCCCAAATGTGCATTTATAGGGGATGGTCTATCCCCTTTCCCTGGTATCCTGCACTGATTCTTGCAAGCCAGAGCACGTATTTCTGTTGAAACTTGGCGGTGAGTCTTGGACGGTGCCGTAAAAGAGGCTGTGTTTTACGACGATGGGTAACCTGTAAATAGTTGGCACTACACCGTGTCTTTTAATATGTCTGGTAGCACACAAATATATCAATAGGGAACTTGCAAACCCGCCATGTTGAATGTTGCATTATGGGAAATGTGATAATAAATACTAATCAAAGAGTATAGTAAACAATAACGTTACATTGTTTTTAACCACAAATGATCAATTCATAGTTGCCCTGACCAGTGTGAGAGGTTTATTTAATTGGTAGCTCCTGATAAGGTATTACGATAACCGCAGATAATCCCATAGTCCTTTGCGTCTGAGCATGCTCAGTCTGGATTGCAAGTTCCCTATTGTATTATATCTACAGTGTTTTTTATTGAACTTTTAGCATGCTAGAAAAACCTGGGTGGGGGGGGGGCTATTTCCTATAAATACCTATTGCAAAATATTGACAACGGCACAAAGCTAAGTTAACATTGCTATGGCTGTAAAACATGTAACCAAATAACAGCATCATCAAAAATATATCAAAGCGTGTTTGTTATTGAATTCAATGCTCCCGGCGAAAATCAAAACAGTAAAATCACTTTTAACATAACCAATTGCAAACAAAGCCTCGCCAATAGTTGATATTTTGTATTTATTTATTTATTTTATTTATTTATTTATTCAGGTAAACCAACGGGCATAAAGCCCATTTACATGCACCTTTAGAAACAAATAAGGAAAAAACAAGCACTAAAAAGATAAAACAAAGGGTAGCAATAACAGAAAGAAGTGACATGACATAAAAGGCAAACACAGAAATAAAAACAACAAAACAGGAAAAATTATTAAAAACACGCAGCCTGAAGCACACGCCGAAAGGCGGAAACAGGACTAAATAAATCTATGTTTGGATTTGCTTTATTTCAGGGTAACGATTGTTGTAGGGCAAAAGAGAAGAGAACGTGTCTCCAGGGAAACGCGGAGAATAAAGGACCTAGGGCGAACACTGAGAATACAGATGACGAGACTGCACAGGAGTTGATATTCTCACCTGACCTACTGGTAAGTTGTTCAGTTTTGATGTGTTCTGAGCTGTTTTACCAATCTTATCTGATAAGGTTGGGGAAACTATTTTGTGCATTATTATGATTATTGATTACTAGCAATTAGTAGACACAGATATGTGCAGAGGTTAAATGGATGAATGAAACACAACATTTTTTAAAGTTGCAAAACATCAAGAATAACTACGTCATTTAATGTTTGATCTGAAATGTCTTAACTGTTTATAGAAAAAATACATCTCTTTATTTTATAGAACAATGACGCCTACCATACAAAAACTGTTATATTTACTGATGGACGTTCCAAATGGATGAGACCAACACTTTTTGGCGACTTGATTAAGATGAAGAAGGAATATCCAACGTCAAAGCTAGTTGCAGGGTATAATGATATCGGCAAGTAATCATTTCATAGACATTTCAAGGACCGGTGTACACACGCACGTGCACGTCACACACATGCACGTAGGTACGTACGTACGTACACACACACACGCACACTCAATGCCTAGCAGTAATACTGTATTTCTAAACCGTGTTCAGCATGGATTTAAGGCTAATTTCACTCGAGGTGAAAGTATATGCTTACATAAAAGCATTATTCACGTGCAATGTCAATATCAACCCACGAGGGATGGCCTTCACTGGACTTCTTGGGAGATAAGTGTTCATATACTTAAAGAACTACCCAGTGTAAATAGCGATTATTTATTAACCCAGGCCCACAATGGTATCGAAAATAGTTTCTTGCGTTCTGGCATTATATACAGGATGTGTGTATATATTAAGTTTATTAGATCCTTCAATTAGCAACTACGTTCCGCCAATCAGCTTACACATATGCAGACCCAATCTAACCTCTACTGTGGGAAAAAAATACATTTTGAAACAACATTCCAAACACTTGCGGTAGAATCAATATGTCAATTTATATATGTGGAGCAAATGGAAACTGCATCCATGCAAATTATAGACAGTATTTTGATAGAATGTTGGAGAGATATTTGTCTTACATACATGGAACAAGAAAATGACTTTAAGTTGTGCAAAGGACGCGACTAAGAAACTTAGACTTGGGGTGACTAATTAACAGATAGTCTCTTGCATAAGTCTCTTGCGCAACACATTTCCTATACTATTGTTAATCATAATCAGTATTTCACAGGTCTAGATGTCATGACAACGAGGTCATCATACCCTGTTATGATCTGTCTATCTCATGTACCGGAATTAAATCAGCTGTCGATAACAGATGAGTGTATCACTATTGGTGCTGCTGTCTCCTTCAGTCAAGTTATCCATGCCATAAAATGCTTAGAGATACAAGGTAAATAAACTGTTTCATGATGTTATTGCCCATTCAGTACATAATTACAAATGTACCAGTGATTACTTGTTTTGGTATATGGGGCTACTAGTGATATTTGCACCAAACACATCATTGAATACTTGTATGCAAATGATATGCAAATGAGCGCGTGATCGTTCCTTGTACACAAACTCGCGTGATTGCATGGATTGACTTTGACGGAAATTTGCTGTTTCGGATATACATCATTGGAAAAGAACCCCACACTGCGTAGGTGCTAGTGTGGATACTCATGGGTGTCTGCACTCATGCTTGTAGAGGTTTTCGCTACACTTTCACTTGAAAACGCTCATGAAAGTACGACCACAGAGAACAATAACCCCTGCAAATGCACCGAGTGCGCCACACTTGCATTCACACGTCATGGGGATCTGTCATATATTTTTCCAATCACACTACAATTATATATGTTGTTTAAACCTTTCAATGTATCAATATGTATCAACTGAGTATAAACGAACACTTCAATGATTTCAATCGCTACAAGTATGCAGGCTTCAATAATACACATATATAGTTTAGTTTTATTTAAGAAACCAAAATATTTCTAATTTTTCTTTTAAACAGATGAGAGGAAACGAGTTTTTGGTGCCCTGGTGTCAACCCTTAGTACTATTGGTGGTGTACATACACAGAATACAGCGGTTAGTCAACTTTGTGTTGTCTTTTTGTTAACTTCACAACTCACATGATTGTGTTTTTCTCTTTTAATCATCTTGTATATTTGTATCATATGTTTCTTTGAAAGTGTACCTTATTTTTGTTATCTGTTGAAGTAAATGTCATTCATTCATTCGTTCGTTCGTCCGCTTAATTATTCATTCATTCACTTTATTGACGTTCATTTTCACATTAACATGGAGTTCTAGTTACACTTAACTCGGGATCGGCAAATGATTTGTTATGCTATTTTATGACATTTGATAAAGAGAATATTTTCCTAGAGTTCTTGATCATTGCAAGGAAGACAAATTTGCATTATTTTCATAAATTGCTTAACTGTAAATAACCCCTAGACTGCTGTCAGTAAGCCTACCTTTAGCTGAAGACTTACATTAATATCGCCATTACTATCTTGTAACCTTTCAGACGTTTGGAGGGCATATTGCTACAGCATCAGTCAATTCTGATATCATGCCACTGTTGATGGTATCGAGTTGTGAAATCAAGATTTGTAACTCTGATGGTAAACAATTTTGGTTATATAATGTACCGATAGCCATACACAAGAACTGTATTTTATCATCTTCTTTTATAAAATGATGTGACTTCCAAGGAGCGGTAAGTTAGCATGAACAAGCGAAACTTGTTACAAGCAGGAAAAGTTCTGCTTGTTCATGTAACTTAACCTGCCACTGGTTGTATGGCGACTTACCTCATTTTACTCATCATACGCATGTAGTATATTATGTCATGGTAGTCGACCTGCTTTATTTGTAATTGTCTTATTTGTTCTTTGTTTTTCTATTTCTTGTTATTTTAGCATGTTACCTTAGTTCATTAATTTGATGTGACAATTTTGTCTTGGGTCATTTTATTAAAACTGAACACGAAACACTGTAACAGTATTGGTTGAGAAGGACAGATCTACCATGATCTTTATGTCACACAATGTAACATCTTTGTCTCTGTTTGTAGTACATGAATAAATAGCCAACAAAATGACCCAATGATGATGATGAAACTAGTTTGAATTTACATGACAAGACATAAACCTTGAGGGACTGTAAATAAATATTGTTGCCAAAGTTAATTTATTAAGTCCACCATTCAATGTTAATAGAAGGATTACTTGTGTTGTAATAGGTAACCTACGCCAAATTGATTTTAACCAATTCTTGAAGGGCAGAGAAGAAAGCATTCTACAACCACAGGAGTTGACTGTATCAATACGGATTCCTGTTTCATCCAAGGTATGGAGACACTTTTGATCTTCATATTAAATACTCAACTATGACAGTTTATTATGTACATGTCATGTGAAGACTCTACACTGTCCATTCTGTGGTACAGTGAATGTTAGCGAATAGGATTGTGTCAGTGTTGTGTAAGCCACATGGCTGTCAACAGAGACGTGACTACGTTACTGTATACATATATTGCTGCGGTTACACCTCTAATGTATTAATGCTTACACAAGTGTGTCACATTACATCTGTTTGTAAATGACTATGAATAAATGTGTGTACAGATGTGTCCAAATATATATTCTACCCCAATATCACGTGTTTGTACAGGTTCTTCTAAAACTGCTACACCTTGTTTATAATCAAGGCTATGACATATAGTTATATATTATTACATACATACCTTTCCGACATATGTCACTGTATATGTTACGTGTCTGTGGATACAGTTCTGACATTATATCAAATGTACAGACCTTTTACAGAAAATGTTCAAACTAATGTCGTTCCTTCAATTCCCCCAAAGGATGTCTACATTCACAGCTATCGAACACAAATTCCTCATCGTAAGAACACAACAGACAGTGTCATCAATGCAGGAATGTGTGTTAAGCTAGACAGTAAAACTAACGCTGTGCAGGATATGAGAATTTGCTTCGGAGGAATGGAAAAGATCGCTATGCTGGAGAATGTTGCTGCAGGAATGATCGGACGGTGAGTGATTTAGTTAAATCATATGGTGACAAAAAATAACACGAATGTTGTAAAAGTCAAGCATTACAGTGCAATGTATCGATTTTAAAATGTTTTTGTTACGAAACGAAAGGAGCTGGCCAAAGTAAATGGAAATTTTTTTGTACTAATTTCACAGGCAATGGGATACAAGTTTGTACAAGGACGTCATTACAGAATTTGGTTTGTATTGTAAAGAAACAAAGCCTCACAATGCAGAATATAAACAATCTATGATTGAGAGTTTCTTCTTCAAGTTTTTCAATGCTGTCTGTAAAGAAGCCAATATTAACGAGTTAGCAAACACTGGTCAGTTGACGATTCAGAAAAGAGAGGCAACTAGATTGCAGACATGGCAGGTATGCACTGATCATTTTCTACACATGCTTTAATACATAAATTATGCTATCTCTCTACATTAAGGGAGAAAGGATACGTTAGAGATTGATAAAAACAGTATATCTGTTTGCATTGATGTATTCAATGAATCACTTTTCAAGGCTATTTATTTCCAAAGCGCCATTCTTCATTGCTCTGTCTGTCCTCCCCGGTGTATCTTCCCCGGTGATCCGTTCCTTCCATCTTTTCCTGTACTCACTCACTCACTCACTCACTCACTCACTCACTCACTCTCACCCATGCAATCAACCAACAAAGCGATCAAACAATCAATCAATCAATCAAACAAACAAACAAACAAACAAACCACACATTATATCTAATTTCAACTATAATATGAAATATCCTCATTCTTATAGGAGTACGTCCAAGGGGCTGTAGGTCAACCATTCCACCACGTCTCTGCCAAACAGCTGTCTACAGGGGAAGCACTCTTTATGGATGACATACCACCCAGACAAGGTAAATATTCCTCTTAAAACACGAGAGTTTCAGCCATTATGTCAACAGTGTATTGATTATTATACAACTTTAAGGTTTTCTGACGATCATGTGAATTTCGTGTATTACGTTGGTTTTCTAAACAATAAAATTATTGGTTAATAGGAACATTATTACGCATTGCAATGTATGCGAACTTTTGCTGGAATGGACTGATGGTGTTTTATTTCAGTCCACCCTGTATTGACTTGGAAAACGGTAAACTCAAATTAAAGGCATAATTAATTCATAACCAAAGCAAACTTTCATTAGGTTTTAATGTCTCTATTATGTTATTCTAAGTATGTATTAATCAACCACCAAACCCAGTAGATTGTAAAAAGAGTATTCTCGTACAAGAGTTATACTTTCTACAGAGTTTTCTGTCAGATTGATCTGTTTGACACAATATCACAAAATTCTTAATACTAAATTGTTGACCGATTGAAAAAGTCAAAAACAATGTCTTATTTTCAATACACAGATGAGCTGTTTCTTACATTGGTTACCAGTACTCGAGCCCACGCAAAGATCAAGTGAGTCAGCAAGCATGTGCCATCATGTCTGTCTGTCTGTCTGTCTGTCTGTCTGTCTGTCTGTCTGTCTGTCTGTCTGTCTGTCTGTCTGTCTGTCTGTTTGTTTGTTTGCCAGTCTGTCTGCCAGCCTACCGACTTGTCTGGTTGGTTGGTTGGTTAGTTGGTAGGTTGGTTGGTTGGTTGGTTGGCTCTCTGTCTGTCTCTGATCATGACTGGCTGTCTCTGACTGTCCGCCTTATGTGTGTCTCTCTTATGTAGTCAGTGCATATGTATTATTTGAACTGAACTGTCATGTATGTTGTGATCTCATAATATACATTATACAATAAATATCAATAGGTCTATAGATGCAAGCAATGCTTTGGCAATGGAAGGAGTGGTGTGCTTTTTTGGTGCCGATGACGTACCAGGCAGCAATGTAATAGGAGTCAGTGTTAAGGATGAAGAAATCTATGCGAAAACAGAGGTTATGTAAATTATATCGTTACTTACTTTAGTATTTAAGTACAATCTTACAGATTATAATTTGTACATTGGTTCTAAAATAGTCGTGGTTCGTCTTATTTCAAACATTGTCAAGGTGATCTTTGACAATGAACCAAAACTCCAAAACCACCACTAAAATTTGTATTTATGGAATTGGTCACGCAAACACTTAAATGAAGTCGTGTGACTTAGATATGACCTCATGTACAGTCTTTCTTGTAAATCCAAACGAACTGACAATCACAAATTAATTTGTAAATGTTCAAATGTTTGCGAAACTGCAACTTAAAACAGAATGCTCTGCCATCATATCTGCAAAGTATCGCCACATTCCAGGCATTTAAATCAGGCCTTAAGACCTATTTCTTCAATAAGACTTTCGCTTGAGTCTGTTTTTGTACTCGTTTTTTTGTGCTTTGTAAAGCGCATTGTGATAGTTATATGGAATGCTATATAAGAAATTAGATTAGATTAGATTAGATTAGATTAGATTAGATTAGATTAGCACTGCCACAGTATTTGTGCCTTAAAATTCGTATAACTAAACATTGATTTTTATAAACATAAGTAACTGATATATTACAACTGTGCTTTGCCATAGGTCACGTGTGTGGGCCAAGTAGTTGGCAGTGTTGTAGCAACAAGCCGGGATATTTCAGTCAGAGCATCGCAACTAGTACAAGTGGAGTATGAAGACATGACAAGTATACTGACTATTGAGGTAAGATGCATGCCATATCATAAACGTTCAATTACACTCAGAGCGTGTGCATACAAGCATGTGTGTGTGTGTGTGTGTGTGTGTGTGTGTGTGTGTGTGTGTGTGTGCATGCGTATGTGTGGATGGATGGATGGATGGATGGATGGATGGATGCGTTTGAGTGCGAGAGTTTGGGCGGGTGTGTCGTGTAAATCACCAATTCATCCATTTTGCTAACGTTTATAAATCGTCTTAATCATACAGTGCTAAAAACATTGCTACATCCAAATAGTAAGGTATGCATTAGTGTTTCATAGCTTTAAACGACATTGTAATTCCTTCAGTTCTTTTTACTTTTGATTTTCTCTCATATCCTCGTTGTTGTAAATGTACGTTTTATACTAACACAAACTAATAAATCTAAAGTACTAAGAAACTTGCTGACATTACCCTAAGTAATGGTTACCTTACACTAATTCTTTCAAGCTAACTCCACGATCTTCATCTATTTTTTTAAGGAGGCAATCAAAGAAAATTCCTTCTTTAAACCAATACTTGAGCTAAAAAATGGAAATATTGAAGAAGCCTTTGGAGGACCGGAGGGATTACTAGAGGGCGAAGTGAGAATGGGTGGACAGGAACATTTCTATATGGAAACTCAGAGATGTTTGGTTATCCCAGAAGGTGGAGATGAAAATATTGAAGTATTTTCTTCAACTCAAGCTGGATCTATATTGCAGGTAAACTGATTTTATGCATTCCGCAACTGGCAAGAAAAAATAATTTTTCGAACAAACGATATTAAATTTATACCTCTGTCGTTCTACGTCAGGACAACATGTGTCTACGTCATCTTTTCTAAGGTAAACGAAATTCGAGTCAAAATCGCCATTATTCTCCACAATTTTAACTATTTAGACTATATTATTTGCCAAATATGATATCTTTCATTCAACCGCAAAATGCTGGTGACATAATTAGGGTTTTGTCACGTCCAGTCTAAGACTCGAAGAGAAAGGCCCCTTAGGTCATTCGAATTTGCCTTGACTAAGTAATAGAGAAAAATATTGTGGAAATTATTTAACAATTCTACTTATTGTGGGATAGCTTGACAATATTTTATGAAATATTCACTTTGTAAATGACTGCTTTATATTTGCTATTTTAGTTTATTTATAGTTGTCACTATTAAGAATATTTGATATGTATTATTTTCGATGTACAAGCTGTTCAATGTGAAAGCTGTTCGATGTAAAAGTTGTACAATGTACTCTTGCCCAAATAACTACTGCAAACTGAATCATAAATCGGCGTCAGTGACGTCATATAGATGATCAATTTAATGTAAAGACACGTGGTCATGTTGAAAAGCGTCAAGTATGTACAGATTTTAGCCATTACTGTGTAAAGGGGGCTTTGTAGTGCATATATAAACAAACAAACCGAGATTTTGACGATAGACCATCCATCTATGGTTTGAAAAAGGGTTACTTTTTCAAATATTTTGATATTTGCAATAATGTGTCGTGTGTTTGTATTTTTCACAGTCGATGATAGCAGATGCATTGGGCATTTCGTCAAACCACATAAAGGTGAAAGTAACTCGCATAGGAGGTGCCTTTGGTGGCAAACAAGAGCGATCTTTGATACCAGCGTTAGCATGTGCAGTGGCTGCATATAGGTGCGTAGACTCCTCCTTTCAATTACAATTTCTTTTAATGTTAATTATCTTTTGATTTCTTCATCGTATGTGTTCATAAAGTACAACAAATCGATTAGCTAGGTTTTGAATCTTTGAATTCAATTGCTGTTCTATATCTGTGTTTGTCTCTTGGTGATTATCAATTATTACCACTAATCGTAAGTAATCATAATGATACATTGTTCTATAAGCTCACTCTTCAACTGTTTGACTTTGCCAACATAAAACGGCGGCAGAAATTATAGTCGATAATTGAAAACTGGTTGTTGTGATTTACGTAATGTTACAGTAATACAGACAACACTGAACATATAATGTAAATACAATGGATAAAACAGGTGACATGGACATCCGAACTCATTCATACATACATACATACATACATACATACATACATACATACAGACAGACAGACAGACAGACAGACAGACAGACAGACAGACAGACAGACAGACAGACAGACAGACAGACAGACAGACAGACAGACAGACATACATACATACATACATACATACATACATACATACATACATACATACATACATACATACATACATACATACATCAAACTCATGTTTCTGTGTAAGGGATTGTCTTCAACTCATTCATATAAAGAACTAATGAAATATCTCAGTTGTCTTTTTTGTTTCGTACGTGTTTTATAACTCCATGTCGTATTTTTTTCTTACAATTGCCCAATTATGATTTAGGACAAGGAGACCTGTGCGTTGTGTCCTTGACCGTGACCTTGATATGAGAATAACAGGAGGCAGACACCCGATCCTAGCTAAATATAAAGTTGGATTCTCACTTGATGGTCGCATTAAGGCACTTGATGTAAATTTATATATGAATGCAGGCAATACAACAGACATTTCCATAGCTGTACGTAATGTTTTATTTACTTCTTATCTGCATTATATTGGCAATAATTCACCTGCCGAGGTCAAAATGATCCAATCAATTTGTTTGGGTCTATAAAATGTTTATGGTGGTGGTGGTGGTGGTGGTGGTGGTGGTGGTGGGGGTATTACTGGTGGCATGCTGGCAGTGGTTATGGAAAGCCGGGTTAGGACCGTCGTCGACAACTCTTGTTGTCATCATCGCCATCGGCCAAAGACGATGGTGCAAAGTTAATAAGGCCAACGACGATGACGACTTTTTAAAAGACGTCTTTTGCGCATGTGCGTTTTCAGCAATGATGATGTTGCATACTTGGCCAACGACTACGACGATTTTTTTAAAAGGCACCTTCTGCACATGTGCGTTTTCAGCAACAATGATGTCGCATACTTTCCAACGACGACGACGACTTTGCATGCATGGTGATGGTGATGATGACGCAGAATTTCGACGACAACGATGAAGGTCCACATTGGCGTGTGTAGCTAGTTTTATCGTCGACACCAGCCGATGAGGACGACAACTTTAATAGGCTTTTTCTATGTAATGTTGCATTGACGACGATGGTCCCAACCGGCTTTCCATACACGCCAGTGTGGACCTTCATCTCGTCTTAGATATTCTGCGTCACCACCACAATCGTTGTCGTCATCGTTAGTTCAAAGTCCTCGTCATCGTTGCACCTGAAAATTCAGAATCTTTAGCGAATGCAGTATTCACCGACGATGCTGCATGGCCGGTGATGATGCTATGGCTGCCAATCGCCGGTCAAAGAGAATTTTCAGTTGCGATGACGACGACGATTGTGGTAGTGGTGGTGATGGTGGTGGTGGTGGTGGTAGTGGTGATGATGATGATGATGATGATGATGATGATGATGATGATGATGATGATGATGATGATGATGATGATGACGTGTGTAGCAAGTTTCATTGTCGTCACCAGCCGATGACGCGGACGACTTTGATAAGCTTTTTCTATGGAATTTCGAGTTGTCAACATTGGTCCCAACAGGGTTTACATTCCATACACACGCCGTTTAGGCCACAGTCGCCACCACTGCCTCTGCAGACTGGTGTAGTGATGATGCTGGTGGTGATGGGAAAGCAGTGTAATCCCTTTATCAGATTCTTTTTAGTTATGGGAGCGTACAGTAATCACAAGCTTCAGGTTGGGATGTTACATAGTATGTGACCGTACTATCTCGGATCTATTTGTTTTAAAACGGGCTGCCCGGCTATTTCTGTAATATAAAATAAAACATAACCTTTTTCCCAAATATTAAAAAAAAAACTTCGTTTAAAATACTACCAAAAGTGAAAAGGCACCCACATCTGACACTCAACCGTCACAAATAAAAAAACGCACTACTGTCGCCATATTGATGGTTTCATGGCATTGGTTGTTTCTCATTTCTACATCCACTGTGAATTTCTGCAAAGACTCTGAATTCCTTGTGTGGGTCTAATTTCTGAAGTCCAGACTTTCTACACACTATGACAGGTGCTCTACTGACAGAGTATGAACCAAGCTCAGTATCTCTATCTGCTCCAAGACATATCAACTATGTTTCCATAATGTTCCCTCTTGTCTCTAGCGAGACCCTCTCCTCTACAAATACCACAACTAAAAATTGATTTATTGCATGGCTGTCTGTAGTGATTACGATATATCATAACATCGCTGGCAGTAGAGGGGCGTGGCAACCGAAGC
This sequence comes from Glandiceps talaboti, assembly GCF_964340395.1. Taxonomy (NCBI): domain Eukaryota; kingdom Metazoa; phylum Hemichordata; class Enteropneusta; family Spengelidae; genus Glandiceps; species Glandiceps talaboti. The sequence continues at coordinate 14,951,371 of NC_135565.1, forward strand.
AATGGTTGGACGCCAAAATCACAAAACAATGCAAAGTTAGAGTCAAAATGTGACTCTCCCGATAACTTCGATTTCTACAGTGTGTCCTTCCCCCGAGAGCAGATATGTAAACTCCGACACACCATAATAATCCAAGCCCTCCCTAACTTGTAATTACTGACTGTAACTAACTGCTTCATTTTTTTTAAATTATACCAATACACTCTCCGTTCGTTTTGCTGGCATGTACAGGTTCTCTACATCGCTATGACAAATATGTGGAATGTATATGATCTCCCTGCTGTGAACATTCATGGATATGCATGTAAAACAAACTTGCCATCCAATACAGCATATCGAGGTTTTGGAACTCCACAAGGCCTGTTTATTATGGAGACAGTCATCAATAAGGTTGCTGTCCAATGTGGAGTAATGAATCACAAGGTAATTATAAAGAATTTACACTCTGTGTTATGCGCCATCCGTCAAATTCAAAGATCCTATTTAAGAAAGGTCCGGAGTAGCCAGTGTAAATCGTGATAATTTTTCAATGAAACAAACAGTTTTGTATTTTTCAGAATTTCAATATATTTGTATAAAATAATCATAATAGATTTGCAAAAGTATAAATTTTGCCTCATTTCAACGAACGATACAAAGCTTACTGATTTTAATCCAAGTATTTTCCGTCATGAAATTACCCAAAAGGATAAGTCATTAGACTCAAATCGAAAACAAAATTGGTTTAAATTCACCTTTTGTTAACCTCACTTTTGTTCTAGCTGGATTTGTCATGACAGAAGACGTCTTCAAATTTGTAAATGTATTTTTCTGACTTTTTAGGTAAGGTTGATAAATTTTCTCCGGGAAGGCGGTGTTCAACCTGTAGATTCTAGAATGGAGCCGTACAAGCTAAGGTTATGTTGGGATGCATGCAAACGTGCAAGTGACTTCGATACAAGCTTACAAAGTGCAACTGAATTTAACAGGTATGGAAAATCATATGACTGTTTAACATGTTGTATGCTCATTTTTAATATTACCACTACGTGCCGTTGTCATCCCTTACAACGTAATTGTTTTATTCAGGACTAGTAATTTTTAATATTTTAATATTTATATATCATGTAATTTCCCAGGCATAAATCATATGACTGTGTTTGTCTTTACATCATTCTGTCTGTCTGTCTGTCTGTCTGTCTGATTGTCTATTTGTCTATTAGTCGATCTGTCATTCTCTCTGACCGTCTATGTTTGTCTCAGTTTCTATATCTTTCTCTGTCTCTCTGTCTCTCTTCTCTATTTTTTTGCTCGTCTACGTTAATTGATTACCTCGTTCACTGCATATCTCTCGGTTTGTCTCTGTGCCTGTCAGTTTCTCACTCTCCATCTCGGTCTTTGTCTGTGTGTCTCACACTCACTCACTCATTATATTCTCACTCTTTCTCTTCTTAGTTCTACCAGATGGAAAAAGAAAGGAATATCCATCATTCCAGTAATGTTTCCTGTGGGGATCCCAGGAGTCAAAGGTGCAAATCAGGTAACAATAGTGGATAATAAACTGTTTGGATGTCATTCTTGATTTTTGAAAGTATCATCTTGGAGATTTAATATGTTTGTTGGGGAAAACTTGTTGGAGTTCTGTAAAAAAAAAAAAATCATGCTTCATTGTTGTTTATGACTTAGAAACATTAACAGAAGATAAACTGATACAGAGATTGCTGTAAATTTAATACCATTTCCTATAACGTTTCCCACAAAGCATTTCAGGAATTCCTCAGAATGACAGAACATGATAGAACATTTAGGCTTTGTTGTAATATTTAAATGTTAAACAGGCTACCGAGGGGCTATTGTATCACCCCAAATTATATGTATCGTGTAGAAATAATCAATCGAAGTGTACTAAAGGCAGAATTGAGCCTGACTGAACCTGTCTTTTAACACTATCAAAATGAACAAAACAAACAAAATACAGACAGACAGACAGACAGACAGACAGACAGACAGACAGACAGACAGACAGACAGACAGACAGACAGACAGACAGACAGACATAGACGGACACAGACAGACAGACAGACAGACAGACAGACAGACAGACAGACATACATACATACATACATACATACATACATACATACATACATACATACATACATACATACATACATAACATCCCATTTTTATTAGGCAGGTGCGCTGGTCAACGTCTACACTGATGGCTCTGTGTCAGTTAATCATGGTGGAATTGAGATGGGTCAAGGGATATACACCAAGATGGTACAGATTGCCAGTACGGTATTGGGAGTACCAATGAATCGTATATTTATATCAGACACAAGTACACAAGTCGTACCAAACCCGCCTGGTACACATGCAAGTGTCTCTACTGACTACAATGGGATGGCTGTCAAGGTAACTACTTTTTCATTAACGACACGCAAATCAAAATAATCAAGGCACTTGCATATCAAAGTAAAACATGTATCATAAAATACTCCTCTCCATACGGATTTCAAGCAGTTCGAATAACAGAACTCAAGAATATGTAGGGCATATAATTATAATCTTAGACTATTATGATATTTTAACTGCTCTTCAAAACAGTTTAAATACCCTTGGTATATCTGATTTACTGGTGCCAATATGTCAATTATTTATAAAAGAGGTCTGGTTTCTTTCATTTTTTCACTGTTCTACAGAGAGCATGTGAAGAGATCAAAAAAAGACTACAGCCATTTGTTGACAAAAATCCAAATGGTTCCTGGAAAGATTGGGTAAGTTACTATTGTTCAAAGGAAAATCCATTATCCATACAACTTCAATGTCCAATAAATTGTCGGGGACATGTAGCGAAGACACAACGTTTCAAATCAGCGATAACGTGACTAGAAAAAAAACCATACTATTGAACCCATCGTCTGCATTGCCTTGTATTAGGTTTGGATGCTATGTTGCAAATAAAGACGGAAATGACGTCAAAATGTGCATCATATTTTAGTGGAATATCTAATTATCATCATGGGAGTTGTAGAGATACAGATTTGTGTCGATAAAATAACAAATCATTTTTCACAGTGAATTTTACTTCATCGATCGAGCAATTTGTTCTGAAATGACGAACATTTTTTGCTAAGTATTACAAGTATGCACCTCAGAGGTTATTGTCTACTAAAGGTTCTCCAAATCACTCAAACTTTGTCATATGAAAGCAATCTTCATCGTCCTGCTTTCAGGGAAATCACCTGTCTTTTATTTTCTCATAGTGTTGACGTGGTATCCGGCGGCCATATTGGATACTAAACTGACTAACTTTTAGTATCATTTTGACTCCATTTCAAATCTTTGTACGACGACCCTAGACCTTTTTTCTATTGAACTAAGAAAAGATCAGCAAAGTGTTTATTTCCGAGTAGTATGAGTAGTATGCGAATGGTTGCATTTAAGTTTACCAGTTCAATTGTATGTTATATTGCATGGTTTTTTAAAAACCCTGTTGGAACTGTGGGGTATAACTGAATAATGGTTGTACATAAAACATCATGTTGTTGTTTTCATCAAATGTTCAGGTATAAATATAAACAACTGATGGTAGTATATTGTCTAAATCTCCTTGAATAATATGTGTAATGGTCAATGAAGAACTTCTAGTTATACTCATTTGACTCAATTTCACACATATTTATGAGAAAAAAGGAAATCACACGCTCTGTTCACAGGAAAAGCAAGACCTTTCTGAAAATATATGGGTTGGTAGTGTAAACCTTATTCACCGTTATATTAAGACACAATCATTACATCATATAACTGATTTCGACCTTGAAGTTGGCACAAAATTGACCTGTATCTATCTTTATGTTGTTGTCTGTATATTTTAGGTATATTCGGCATATGAAAACCTTGTCAGCCTCTCTGCTACAGGGCATTACGGGTAATCACAAATTATTGACTATCACGAGAACAATTTGGTTCAAAAGGTGTTGTCTTAAAGTTTTACCGTGGACGTTGGAGAGAGACTCTCAAACGCTTATGGTTTTACATAACGATGTGTAGGCATAGAATATGGACGTTGGAGCGAGAGAGACTCTCTGACGTCTGTGGTTTTACATAACGATGTGTAGTCGTAGAATGTGGACGTTGGAGAGAGAGAGAGAGAGAGAGAGAGAGAGAGAGAGAGAGAGAGAGAGAGAGAGAGAGAGAGAGAGAGAGAGAGAGAGAGAGAGACTCTCTCAGGTGCCTATGGTTTTACAGAATGATGTGTAGTCGTAGAATGTGGATGTTGGAGAGAGACTCTCTGACGCCTGTGGTTTTACATAATGACGTGAGAGAGAGAGACTCTCAGACGCCTATGGGTTCACAATGTATTAATTACTGATGAATATCATTTGATCTCGAATACTTATCTCGAATATGTAAAAAAAAATTGCAGTGAAAATATGTACATGTAGTGAATAACTGTCTTCAAATGTACAAATGGTGTACTTATTCTATTCAATGCCAAGGGTCGTCAAAATCGATTTTGATCCCGCCACCTTGCAAGGATGTGCAGCGTTGTATTGTACACATGGTGTAGCATGTACAGAGGTTGAGATTGATTGTCTGACAGGAGAACATCAGGTCCTACGTGCCGATATTGTGATGGATGTCGGTCGATCTATTAACCCAAGTATTGATATTGGACAGGTAAGGTATCGTCTGTTAGAATCTACGTTTAATACCCATCTCATCTCGGGTGATGCATCAACCATGCCATTGATATTAGACTGAGATGGTATCAAATTTAACACACATTTTATGATTGCTGTATTAACACAATCTGTGTGTCCGGCCGATTTGTGTTTTAGCTATTCGTACTCTATCGTATATATAACCATCGTGAAAGCTATTGTAATATTTATAAATGCAATAGTAACAGACCTGACTGTCTTAAGTGTAAGATATATTATTCAGTGGGTCAAGAAATATATTGTTTCTAATTTACCGTTCGAAAGTGTATAACATCAGATGTTAGCAAATATACTAATCCAGATATTTTTAGAGCTGCAAATAGAGTACTAATTTATCTTTGACAACCAACAATACACTTGCCGAACATCATTAAAATAGTAATTAGACAGTGCTCGTATTAATTAAAGGTAGATTAATTGTATCCAGAAGAAGTACAGCAACAGGTTAAATGATGTCATTGGGGTGCTGACGTTCGGGTGTAGACCTGAAATTAAATTTAAGTGGGTTTTCTGTACCAATTTGTGTATATAGCTGAAGTTGTACGAAATTGTGTGTAAATCATTATATCTGACAAACGTTCTTTTTTGAAAACATTCCAGTTTCAGCTCGTGCACCTCTGACACAAGGTTTATCGCCTTCTTGCCACGTCAATACAAAAGTTGACAGCTTAAAAGATCACATTAAGCTTATGTTAAATGATGAATTTTCATTTATTATGGTTAGATTGAAGGTGCCTTTCTTCAAGGCTATGGATTATTTGTGACAGAAGAATTGCGTTGGTCAGATAAAGGTGAACTATTAAACTGTGGTCCTGGTATGTACAACTTACCACGAGTACGACATCTTCCAAGAGAGTTTAATGTTCATTTGTTACCCAATTCTGATAATCCAGAAGCAGTCTTTTCATCTAAGGTTAGTAATAAACATTCATGATTTATGGACTTCAAAAAGCACCCCTCCTATATTCTCATTAGTTTAATTTTTCGACTGTTTTTCCTGGCTTGGATATCCATATGATGTAGACTACTAATATTGGCAAACTGAAGTGAATTTATGGATTGATGGATGGGTGAATGAATGAATGAATGAATGAATGAATGAATGAATGAATGAATGAATGAATGAATGAATGAATGAATGAATACAGGAAGGAAGGAAGAGGACTTTAATTTTTATCCTACATTGCATGAACTATTGTCGTCGCCCCTAATGTCAACTCAGTGTCAAAACAGTCGCAACTGTAATTTACCAATAAAACTCTTCCCTTGATTTACAGGGAATTGGTGAGCCTGGTCTGTTATTAGGAGCGTCTGTGATCTTTGCCATCAAAGAAGCAATACGTGCTGCTCGTCTAGAGATTGGTTTGAAGGAAGATTTTGACTTGGTTTCTCCAGCAACACAAGAGACTATCAGAATGGCATGTGGTGATCAACTCAAAAAATATCGTGATTTAAAGTGATGCCATTTAATACATTGTCTCTACAACTTGACCACAATTTTTGTCTTTCAACAAATTCCAAAAACATATTAGATATACTGAGACGCCATTCAAGTGTTTACACCTCCATTATACAGAAATAACCTTTCATTTTATACTGTCATTTTATACTGTGACCTTTGACCTCGCTTCTACTTTCATTTATGGTTGATGTTGTTACTTTTTATGGTTCTGGATCTGGTTAATGATATTATCTTTATTGTCGATGTTATTATTTTCAAAGTTGAGTTTTATCACATATCTGGTGTATATTATTACAGTTATGGTTTAAGGTATTACGTTTATGGTTGAAGTTGCTTCATTTATAGTTATATTGTTACCTTTCTGATTTATATTATTACATTTATGGGTCATGTTACTAGTTTCATGGTTGACTTTTATTAGATATTTGATGTATGTTATTACATGTATAGTTGATGTTGAATCACCTACAAATATAAACAAATACAAATGTAATACTCACCATATATATAGCTATCCAGTTGCCTATCCAACCGTGTTGTTATCTTTGCAATATACCCAATCATTTGGCTGTTGCTATGGGCGTAGTTATGTTGCTAGACATATTTGCATACATTTTTTGAATGTTTTCACTTGTCTATGAATCCCTGTTGTAATCTTTGCAATATACATGATTATTTGGCTGTTGCTATGGACGTGGTCTTGTTGCTAGTCACACTTACATACATTTTTTCGAATGTGTGTTCACTTGTCTATTACCCCTGGTGTTGTCAGTGCAATATATGTGATCATTTGGCTGTTGCCATGGGCGTGGCCTTGTTGCTAGGCATATTTACATACACTTTTTGAATGTTCACTTTTGAATGCCCACCGTTTGGCTGTTGCTGTGGGCGTGGTCATGTTTGTGAGGGTATTTGCATATTTCTTTGAATGTTTACTCACTTGCCTACGAGATGTTGTTACTTGACGAAATTATACTGCCGTTTGCTTGTTGCTAAGGACGTGGTCATGGTTGCTCGGGCCAATTGTGTCTAAACGTTTTGAAGAATATCTGCAGAATAACACTTCTAGAAACATCTCACCAAGTTTCGCTCTCATTGACCAAGTACATTTTGAGCTATGTTTTTGACCAAAATTCACATGTTTACACCTAATTTGCATATCACTGATGAGATAATTATATGCATAATATTTCTTCATCTATACACCCCCAGATGCATCCCCATTAAATTTCAGCCGAATTTGCTCATTGGTTTTGGAATGAAAGATTTTTGACCAAAAAGACACATTGTTAGCCCTAATTTGCATATCACTGATGGATCATCATGTCGTGAACAATCATTAATTAAAACACCCCTAAGAATGTTCACCAATTTGAACAATTTCCCAACTAGACACCCAAGGTAATACACTCACCAAATATCATGGCAATCGGTCCGGCTGTTTTTGATTTTAAGTTATTTACACACACACACACACACACTTTGCCATGCCTATAGTGCTACTGAACCTTATCAGTTCAGTTGTGCTAAAAATCAACCATACATGTAATGGAGTGATTAACCATAAACGTATTACCTTTTTGACCTGATGTTACGTTTATGGTTACAAGTTCTTTCATATATTGTTAAATGTTTGGTTTGTATTACATTTTGCATATTGACTTTTGGTAATTAGGTAATATCTTAAGAATGCAAAATTCAACTTTCTGGCAATTTGAAATAAATATTGATGACTATACCACACGTGTCCTATAAAACTTGTCATTGGGCTTTTGACTTTCCTGCTTTATTTGTATAATTGATAATGTTTTATAATTAGGCAACATCTTAAGTATGCAATCTTCAAATTTCATATAAGAAAATATTTGACGCATACATTGATATTATCAAATTGCATGTGACCAATCATTTTAAATCATCTGCATAGTTTATGATTTTTGAAGATTGTGAAATATGATGGATATCAATGAACGTATTTATAATACTTATTTTGAGAGATTTTGATTGTTTGATAAGAAGGGGCAATTACGAGTTATGAATTCTAAAAAGCCCCTTTTCCATACACTGATTTTTCTAGAAAAGGATAAATGCTTTCATAAAGCTAAAAGGATATACACTGTGAAAGGAAATATTCAAACTTTTATTTTTCAATGTTACACTGCAGCCATGTCACATGGTAATAACACAGAAAAAGTATAAGTTATACATGTATACAAAACAGTAGTTTATGTACATACGGTTTATCGAATTGGCGCCAATAGTCTACACTCTAGATTACAGAGACGCATACCTGTGTAGCACAAGGGTGTCAGAATGAGTCATTCCATGGACTACCTGACACCGTGCAAGTATTTGAAGTACTGGTGAGGGCAATATACATTAAGGAGCTCGAGATATAAAACAAATATTCCTTATCATCTGTATTAAGCGTGGGCCCATATATGTTAGTTGATTATTTACAACAAAGTCACCCCACTCAATGTCCACATCAGACAGACGGACCATCATGTCTATGAGGAAATAACAAATAGTTCAAAACTAAACTAAGTACGCTGTGTCGTAAACAGCAGCATGGGCTCGGAAAACATTGGTCGTTTACTGGGAGTACATATCCAGATTAAATTACTTAATATTTGCACTATTTTGATGTCACATTATATTTTCAACTGATTTATTTTCGAACGATGATATATGTTGCTGCTTTCTCGTGCAAAAAAAAATCAATACATTCTTCATCCTGTGTTTCTACTTGTACGACTGTAAAACCCCGTCTATAATAAATTGTCCAGACTGCACACGTAAGAAGAATTCCGGCTGCTATGGTAACAATTTACAACTACAACCTTACATTTCCATAACCTCTACGTGAACATTTGCTTATAGAGGAATGGAATTGTATAAATATGAACGGACTTTGCCATGGTAGTCTGCAACAATTGGGTATTGATGTAAAAAAATGGCCAGTTAGCACTCCACATTCCTGTGCGTACAGGCCATCATATAACCAAGCTACTTGAAGGTTATTTGTTACCTCTAGTTGTAATGCAATAAATACCCCCAAGGCAAGTGGTTCACAAAATTGATTTACAACGCCGCCATTTTCGTTAAATTTATTGTATAAAATAACTTTGCATCTAACAAACACAATGATTTCAGGACATATGGATCGTTACTCCTCTTCGACATAGAGTACATGTTTGCAAATATGCCCCCTGGTTTGCGAGATTTCAAGTTTACTACTCTACAAAAATAATTATTGATCACCGTGTATCACTGTCACCAGAACACTTCATGAATATGTGAACCCGGATTTTCTTTGGATCTGAATTAGGGTTTTACATATAATAAAGCCTGCCATAGCAGCAGGGTGGAAGGTTTGTACAATATCCTTATTTTGGGGAGTGGTTATTCAGAAATGCAGTAATAGTATGCCATGGTTGATTTACATCAACGAAAATACCTGCATGCAAAATTGTGGTCTCACAAGGAGTCAGTGGCGTTGTCATAGCAACTGATATCATAGTTTTCAAAAACAACATTGAACACATGGTTTAATGAAAATGTCATAATGATAACTACTAGTTAATTTGACATCGGTGTTCTTGTTTTACTAGATACACTAATTGTTTATTTCAGTGAAGTTCAATCGTTCACTTAGGTTGTTCATATAGTTGTTATCGGTTTACTAGTGCACTCTGTGTGAGAATAGATACGTTCATTGAGCGAACACCTTGACGCAATTATTACCCCAGTCTGCCACTACAACTTGACCATATGGCTCGTCATCAGTTACGTAGACTCCACTTGGTAAATCTAACCTGTCCTTGTCTTCGTCAATTCGACAAATCAAGTTGCCGCGAGAGTCGAACTTCAGAATTCTATTGGTATTATGGTAGCACACATACAGGTCATCATTTTTGTCGATCGCCAAACAAACAGGTTGCATAACTCGGTCTCCACTTCCAAATTTATACAAGAAGTGTCCATCAGCATCGAAAACTTGAACTCTGTTGTTACCCTTGTCACAAACAAACACCTCCCCCTCCTTATTAATAGCGATGGCGTGGGGGTACCCGAACTGACCATCATTTGTTCCCTTAGTACCGAAGGTGTCTATCAATTCACCATTTTGAGTGTATATCTTCACACAGTGGGTATTTAGGTCGACAACATAGACTCTGTGAGTGGTAGGGCTGATCGCGATTCCAAACGGCATCTCCAATTCCCCTTTTCCAAACATTCTTATCAATTTTCCGTTCTCATCGCAGACGATAATCTGTGAATTATCTGTGTCAGTGATGAAGATGCTTTCATTGATTCCAACAGCTGCAAATACCGGATTGAATTCTTTATCAAATTGCAAACTGTGAAATCGAATAGTTTGATGATGTTGTTTAGTCCTCCAGTCAAATAACTGAATCCTCTTGTTCAGTCGATCACAAACGAGTAATCTCCCAGAATTTGTCCTCGTAATTCCCCATGGTCCTTTGAATTGGCCATCCTCAGAGCCAGCCTTCCCAAAGGAATAGATGAGACCTTTCTTCCTAATAACATTGACCGTTACTGGAGAGCCCTGTATATGATGGTTACGTACCTTGATCGACAATGCATGTTCACCTACATGTTTGCCTCTGAATGAAACTGTTAATGTGTCATCTGTGTTATCAATGACAGTAAGGTTCTCCAAGGCTTGGTCAGGACCTGTCACAGTAGCTCTGATATCTTCAGCCTTCTTAAAACAGGTTTCACTTATCCGTTTACATCGTTCAAGTTTAATCTTAACTTCATCATCTATTCGTACATACTTTGGAGCATGGGAAACTTCATATTTTCCTGTGCTATGTTCCAAATTCAACATGCCAACGGCTTGGTCTTTAAAGAAATTGTGGGAGGCTTGGAACTCCATACAGTCGTCATCAACTGGTATGTTGTTGATTTCACTAGTCCGCAGTTCTTCTATGTGTGACGTGACCCCTTTCTTTGAATACATCAAGTGTGCATCGTTTGCATGGTACAGGAGATTCTCGGCATATTCCAGTACGCTTTTCAAATCATCATCTTGATTATTAAGTTCCTTAAGTTGTGCTTTCAGCATCTGATTTCTCCTTTCATACTCTAATTTCAGAATAGTCTTCTGCCCTTTCCCATCTTCCTTGATTTTGTTGCTAATTTCGAGGATTGTATCTTCCACATGTTTTGTTACTTGGTTTTGCAATTCAAGATGGCGGCGATTGAGTGCATCCAACATTATTTGCACATACTGTGCACCCCCTTTTGCTTCATCGCTTTTCTTCTTTACATCATCGACCAGTTGTGTCAAGTCTGTACGATATTTGGCGGCTGCGTCTTTTAAGTATTGATGTTTGTGTTCAGGTGCTCTGTGGTCAATGACAGTGCATTCCAGACAGAGTGCTACATCACAGGTATCACAGTAGTACTGTAAGGTGTGGTTTCCATGTTTGGGGCAATAGATTGGCGATTGCACGGAGGTGGCATCACCGGATGCCGAAGCTTGTTGGTACTTATCTAATGCCATCAATTGATGTGAATTCGTTAATGGAAGTTTACTGTGTGCACGCGCACAAAGCTCGCACAGATTTATAGCACATTCGATGCATCTAGATATAGTTTCACCTTCATCACAAGCTTCACATTTCTTCAGTTTAACAGTCTCTTCATTGTATTCTTTGAACTGTGTCACTAATTCATTCAAAAAGAAGTTGTCCGTGACCAGATCATCTACTCTTCCGTTTGGTACAACATATTGACGTCGACAGAATGAACATTCAAGTTCGTCATATTCTTTAACGAGTTTTGTCAAGCAGGTTTCACAGAAGCTATGTAAACATGGAAGTAGTTTGGCGTTATTGTAGCGTTCAGAACATAAGCAACAGACAAGAAAATTTTCGTCAATCTGCTTCAGAAACGTCGAGTCTCGTGACGCCATCGTTGATAATGTTGTCGTGTGTGTAAGGAAGCATGAAATGGCACCTTTTCGCGGTACAGCTATCGTGTCGCGATATCGTACCTTCCCTTAAAGATCACAGGGTCATACTTTTATCTCTAAGCTTTGTTATTCATTAATCTAATGTCAACATAAAGATAGATACAGGCGCTATGTGAACACAGTAAAAACTGGTAAATTGCAGGACAATTTATGTACCTTAGACCATCGGAATTTAAACGATAAGCTACTTCAAACACCCGTGTGCAATTCTTTCTATTCATATCAACGACGTACACCGTAGAAGCCGCATTACTCTGAGCATACCAGTGCTACATGTACAATGACTATGCCAAAACCCAACTTTCCCAAGGATATCAACGAATCAATTTTGATATGTAGAATTTGTTCAAAGAGGTATCGTGACGCCAAACTGCTGCCATGCCTACACAGTTTCTGTAAATCGTGTTTAGAACCAGAAGATACAAGTGGTGAATTGTGCTGTTCTGTGTGCAGTCGTGTTCACAAACTTCCATTTGGCGGAGTAGGGGAGCTGACCACTAACCACTTTGGTAATGAGTTGGTGAAACAGTTACCAGACGAAAATGAGCAGTTGGTTATTATTGATACTTGTGGTGGATGTGAAGTAGGGAAAGCCACAATACGATGTGTAGACTGTGCAGTCTTTCTTTGTGCAATATGTGAACGACAACATAGGCGACTCAACCTGACAAAATCTCATTGCCTGATGTCGCTTGAAGAGTACTTGGCTAAACTGTCATCGGACATTGCATCTGTGTTGCCGCCAATTCACTGCGCCAAACATTCATATCAGTCCGTGACATTTTATTGTGACACCTGTGATGACACTATCTGCGTAGGGTGCACTGTTATGGACCACCCTGCACCACAACATGAACACAAATACCTACATGAATTGGCCGAAGCCTACAGAGAGAAACTACGTGAAGTGGTTAGCAACGTAGCACACAAGGAAAAAGAGGTAACCGTGGGTAAACATAATGTACAACAGTTGTTGAAATCTCTTAATGCACGTTTTTTGAGAGAAGATGCGAAAGTGAAACAACATGTCGAAAACACTATAGAGGAAAAAGTAAAACGAATCAAGGAAAGCGGAAATCAACTGTCGGAGTTGCTGAAGCATGCATATGAAAGCAAAAGGAAAGAATTAGAAACACAATACCGTAAGCTATCCTCAAGCGAGAGTGACTTCATGAATGCTCGTGAATATACAGAACATTTGATGCATTATGGGAACGACACACAGTTAATGGCTGCCAAGAAACTTGTGCAATCACATATTCTTGAACTCATATCACATGAGGTTGATATCGAAGCAGTGAAAGATGACAGTCTAGAATTTCAACCAAACACAGATACTAAAAATGATGAGAGTTTAGGAATTATCATCACAGCAGATGAAAAGGTGACATACTTGTAGAGAAATGTCTTTCAACATTTAACTTCCAAATATTGTTAAGGTATAGTAATTAAAATCGCCTGCTACTGACGTCAGAATTTGCACCTGAATATTTCCGTTCGTCGTTTATGTAACCGCCATTTTGAATTTCATCAGAGTTTACTACTGTATGTCAAAGACTCTTCTCAGAATTACGATTAAGTTTGTGAACTGTCAAGAATGTGATAATACATTCCACCCGATGTATTTTGTCAATATGCATTCCCAGCATTCCCTTCGGTAGGGCTATGGGAAAGAGAACTAGTCTCATTTACCCAAGGCTGTAAGTGACTACAAAATCCTTGCATTTTGATTGTTCTTAGTGGGTGAATACTTATATAATAAGTGATATATCGTGCCAAATGTCAAATTTCCCATGCTATAGGCTACATGTCAATAGTACACAGAGTTCGATGGTGAGAACAACAGCATTTATTAGTAGTGCAACCGGAACATGCCATGATGGTCTAACCTATGGCTAATCTATATGCAGTGTTTTATAGTACATTGTTTGTCATCATGTAAGCATGAAGACTTGAACAATTGATTTGTTATATAAAGACTGTAGAGATGTATCAAATATATCGGCTTACAAGTTTATACGGCTATTAAAGAAAGTTGTACCAACATTGTAGGTGGTCTTAAATTGCTTTTTATACCTATAAGACGGAAATGATTAATTGAATAATAAAAACATTGTTGAACATACTTTGCATAGTGATTGAAAAATCAGCATTTTATCGCTACATAAAAGATATACACACATGACCTTATACGCTCAGACAGACAGACAGACAGACAGACAGACAGATGGATGGATGGACACATGCACGCACGCACGCACACATGCAGCCATCCTGACATTTACATACATACATACACACGCACACACGCACACACACACACACATACATATACATACATACATACATACATACATACATACATACATACATACATACATACATACATACATACATACATACATTGACAGGTTTAGTCGGAAAAAAAATTGACACTGCTCATGAATTGGTTACCGATAGACCACACAGATTCGTCTCTGATGTTTCACTACAACGATCCAAAGTTATGAGTTGGAGATAAATGGATCAACTAAGCTGTAAAATGAACATAAAGAAAATTGTTGACATTGTGCACGGTGACAAGTGTCAATCGTGACAGGCATATGGTTAATATGTAACCAATAATCAGGATAGAGAAGGCAAATTTTACATTATCCAGTAAGAATAAATGTAATGAACCTGTCCCGTAAATATTACTCTTTATACTTCATATACTTCCAACGTCTTCAACGCAAGTGAAACCTCACGTTAATTTAAGGTCCCTGAACGAGGCTACCCTATCCAAAGACCGAATTTGATTCGCTCGCCTCAAGAAGTCGTGTTGTGTTCTTACACGCACTTGGTTTGAACCCCTACTGATCTATTTGTTTAATACCGCCATTCTCAAAGGACACTGACTGCTAGGTGCTACGCGTCATCGTTGAGTCGACTTTAGATTTTATAAACAATTGATTTTAATCTATAGACGATAGCTGCAACAGGTAAGAACTGTCATACCACATCTCGAATTGTAGATAAAGTGTATATTAAGTTTCCTATTAGTATTATATAGGTATTTTCTGCTCACAGATTTGGCTGTATACGTAGAACGTAACTACTTCCTTGTAAATTCTATGAGGGTATTGTGACAGGTAAACATAACCTCAGACCACGTAGGTCACTTTTTAGTGGTCTGAGACATAACGAACTGGTTACACATGTTTTCTTGATTATACAGACAACACTTAATTAACAGATATGAAGGTTCATCGCAATGGTAAACCTTGTGATGATTTATCGATAACTCTAATAATTCAAGGGATTTTCCTGTCATCAAATTTCATTTATACTCTGGTATTTACACTTTTCAACACTAATACACAATCACTGGCTCTGTTTGATACAACCACAGAAACCAAACTGCAAATGCTGCACTTTAAGATAGCAAACTTGAATGAATACAGTTTCTTACTACATTTTGTCTCTTCAAATACTTTCATTCACTGTATAGAATTCTCCAAAAAATCTTTGCGATGTGCAACATCCTGCCATCAAATGCAAATTTTGGCATTCTCGTCTCTGCTTCTAGTTGCAGGTTCAAATTGTTTAATCTTTTTAGGAAAAATACAAAAAACATTGCGATTTGTATATATTGTAGTGTTGAATATATAAGTTCTTATTGGTTTTCCCGTGGTATCAAGCAGAACTGGTGAACGGTAAATTCAAATGCGCTTGTATGCATGTAAACATCACCTTGTACACAATAAATCGCCTGGGTATATAAATTATAATATTGCTACCTTGTTGTTTGAAATAACTAACATCTAACATCAAGACAAAAACAGGTATCACTTTTCACAATGGAGGTTAAAATATATCATATTTATGCCGAGATTGGGACCGAGTATTGTGTCAACTCAATGAAAAAAGTTGTCGGTTTTCTTGAACTCTTGTAGAAGATAGGGATCTCTGTAAGTTTAATGTCACCAAGGTGGATTCTTAATATCTCAAATTTCATTTGAATTTAAATTTCAACAGGAAAATGTCTTAACTTATATGCTGTTTTATGGAGTACACAATCTATTGCAGCGTTTATAAGCGCATAGGATTAAAGCATTTATCACATCAATACGTGCATATCTTCTACTGTGTGACGTCAAACAGCCCGGGGGTGATTTCAGAGCATATCACCCCCATTCTACCGAACTATTTTTTCTCCGTACTGTTCAAGTGTTCGTGTCAATCCCACGCTACGATCAAGTTTATCGTAATAATTATTTGCTTTCAAAACGTAAATGCATACATTACGTTAGTAACGTTACATATATCCTTGGATGGCATGAGTTTGATACATAGAAGTCCTTTTATTTGTATTTGATACATTTTATTCTATTTAAAAATCACGTAGATTATCGATGTCACAGCCGGAAAGCTTCCGATTTTCCGTCGAGCTCAGATCTCCGAACTTACACAACCCGAGAAAATATTATTAAAATGACGGCACAAAAGTCGCATTCAGACAATTCTACTTACGTTTTAAACTAAATTCGATATTACATGTACATCGCAAGGTTATAACCGATAATTTTGGTTGAGAAACCACACAACAGTATGATCGATACCGTACAATGGTAAGCTTGACCTCGCGACAGGTCACGCGATTATGTAATTTGCATAGCCGACGGGCGAATTTTTTTAATACGCGATGAAGAATATAGTGCGATGAAATGATGCAGTATTCGTAAAATACGATTTAAAATTTCAGAAAAATACGGGGAAATACTTAATTATGTGATAAATATATAATTCCATGAAATCAATGTTAGTTTCACGTCATAATGCTCTTCGTATGATTCCGCGGACTACAAATTCTCGCCTACCGGCGAGAATTTGTATTAATCCGCGGAATCATACTCGGAGCATTATGACGTAAAACTAACATTGATTTCATGGGATTATATATAAGCACGTTGCAACCTCTATCCTACCAGCTCCCAAATTATACAGCTGGGTGGACTGAGGCACAATCATGGTTCAAATCTTGCCCAAAGATTTTTCCTACTCAGAAACAAACGGCAGCGATGGGGATCGAACCAGAATCCAAGCTGGCCATTCTAACCATTCACCCATCATGACTCCACATTCACTTTTGTCCTAATAGTAAAAAATACTTTGAGAATAATATACAAAATGTAAAAGTATAAAATATGACTAATCGATGTCCTTAATACATTGTATGTATATCTTTTTGTAGACATAAATGATGTCACATGGCTATGAAAGTGGATCACGTGATCTCGAGGAACCAATACAATACATACGCTGGGAAACAACGGGCATTCCTGGCATTGTTTTATTATCTTCTGCAGTCTTGGAGATGTACTTCAGCTATATGATCCCGTCCAATGATGATGGCATGTGTTTTCTAAGAGGTCTCATTTCCACTAACTTGGTAGCAATATTGGTAAGGAACTTAAATCAGTATGCATTACATAAATGTACATGTACTAGCAATGAACCCATGAGGGATGGCCCTCACTGGACTTCTTGGGAGACAAGTGTTTATATTACTTATAGAACTATCCAGTATAAATGAAGATTATTTTTAGAACATGTGACAAATATTAATTTGCCACGCCATGGTACTTTGATTTTGATTTTTTTGTTATGACTTGTTCAACATACTGTACCGCCACATCATAGAGGGGAGTACTCGAACAAAAAGTGAACGGCGATGTTCCTCATGTAAGGACGGAATTATCTACTCCTTAGTTTCCATAAGGGACGTTTGTTATGATGATGATTTGTCTGTCTGTCTGTCTGTCTGTCTGTCTGTCTGTCTGTCTGTCTGTTATCACTTTCTCTAAAACGGATTACTCAATAGGGAACTTGCAAAGCAGCCATGTTGAATGTTGCATCATGGGAACTGTGATACTAAATATTCATCAATTAGTATTATAAACAATATTGTTACTTTGTTACATTAATATTGTTTTTAACAATAATCAATTTATAGTCACCCTGACCATTGTGGGAAGTTAATTTTATCTGTAGCTCCAGATTAGGTATTACAATAACCACAGATAATCCCATAGTCTTTTGCGTCTGAGCATGCTCAGTCTGGATTGCAAGTTTCCTATTACAATGACACGTGATAAGACATCATCCTACCTATGTAGAA
>NC_135565.1:14972208-15029708 GCF_964340395.1 Glandiceps talaboti
GCCTGCCTGCCTGCATGCATACATACATACATACATACATACATACATACATTTTTTAATTAAGTTGAATATTAAATGCAATTTGCATATGTGCAATGACAAACGCGGTGTCCCTTCAATAGTTTGTCCTTCCTTAACTGTGCATCAAAATAAAGTGTGACAGATTTCCTTAGTGTTATGTATGCATAGTAGTAGTATAGTATTATAGTTTGTAATTTTCCTCGTTTCTTTTTATTGGTACAGGAGTGAGTGTCTAATCACAACAGATGTCTACCTGGATTGTTCACCAAGGTCCAATACTTTAAACCTGGAGAACACCAATACAAATATACAATAGTTTATCTCATTATATCCATGCCTTTACCTGTTCAGACCTAGTTTCCAACTAAAATGTAGTCTGTTGGTCTTTCTTTGGTAGGAGTTGGGAGTATTACCAAGATGTTTCAGTTGGTTTTATTTTTAGTTTGTATAGTTTAGACGGATGTTATACAGAATTAACATGCTTGTAATATACAGAATTTTTAATGATCACTAACACATGACAAGCTGTCAATCATATGAGTGATACTTAAGGGAGCCTTCAGTAATTACAGGGGGGACAGAATAAATCAAACCCGGTCTTTTGCATATAATGTGATTCGCCCCAAACTCTGTTGTGTTAGAAAATGGTCTTCCCCCAACTTCCGTTTAGAAAATG
Source organism: Glandiceps talaboti (assembly GCF_964340395.1). Lineage (NCBI taxonomy): Eukaryota > Metazoa > Hemichordata > Enteropneusta > Spengelidae > Glandiceps > Glandiceps talaboti. The sequence goes on from NC_135565.1 coordinate 14,972,906, forward strand.
ACCCTTCCTTTGTTTTAATATTTCATGAACATCGCTCAGTGGTGTATAGTGGTTAGAGCTTAGAATTAGCAGTTATGGGTCATTGGGTCGGAACCCAATACAGATAGGGGACTTTTCTCTAGTAAGGACTTGATCATACTATAATTGATAGTTTCAAAGGCTTTGTTGTTTCCAACTACTACTACCACAACAGTCTTTATGCATGAATCAACTTGGATATAATTGGCTGAACTGAAGCCAGAATTCCCATAGATTAAATGAGCACACGCCCAACATTGTTGGGACCGAGGTCGACATCTCCATTCAACTAATTTATCCCCAATATCTTACCCCTATATCTTACCCCTTTACTCCTGTGAGCCCCACTACTCTCCTTATAATACAGCTATAAATTTAAAACAATTGATTCACTGCATGGTTGCCAGTCGCAATTTTACTGATATGCTCTGATATTATGGTACAACATTGACAGTGATTGAGTTTGGCAATGGTGGAATGTGGAAAGTTAGCTAATACAATGAGTTAAAATAAAATGTGACCCTCTCTTACTTTCACTTTCTAATATGGCCCTCTCTCGAAAGCCGATTTGTAAAGATCCCCCCTCCATTCCCCGACCCTCTCCCATATGTAATTGCTGTAGGCTTTAAGATTTAAGCAAGTGTTCTTGTAGCCACAACTATCATCACAGTCATTTTTATCATAAACCTTGACGCTAGATAGCAGAAACTACCATGTTTAAAGCGTTACAATCTGTCCTATTTGGGTTTGTTGAGGGAGTGAAGGCTCTTTTGACGTTGAAGTTTTTGTTTGTTTGTTTGTTTGTTTGTTTGTTTGTTTTTTATTGAGCCATTTTGAAATATTCTTATCTCATTTTAACTGCTAACACGTGTTGACTTACACGTTTTTTGAGAGAAGATGCGAAAGTGAAACAACATGTCGAAAACACTGTAGAGGAAAAAGTAAAACGAATCAAGGAAAGCGGAAATCAACTGTCGGAGTTGCTGAAGCATGCATATGAAAGCAAAAGGAAAGAATTAGAAACACAATACCGTAAGCTATCCTCAAGCGAGAGTGACTTCATGAATGCTCGTGAATATACAGAACATTTGATGCATTATGGGAACGACACACAGTTAATGGCTGCCAAGAAACTTGTGCAATCACATATTCTTGAACTCATATCACATGAGGTTGATATCGAACCAGTGAAAGATGACAGTCTAAAATTTCAACCAAACACAAATACAAAAAACGATGAGAGTTTAGGAATTATCATCACAGCAGATGAAAAGGTGACATACTTGTAGAGAAATGTCTTTCAACATTTAACTTCCAAATATTGTTAAGGTATAGTAATTAAAATCGCCTGCTACTGACGTCAGAATTTGCACCTGAATAGTTCTGTTCGTCGTTTATGTAACCGTCATTTTGAATTTCATCAGAGTTTACTACTGTTTCTGTATGTCAAAGACTCTTCTCAGAATTACGATTAAGTTTGTGAACTGTCAATAATGTGATAATACATTCCACCCGATGTATTTTGTCAATATGCATTCCCAGCATTCCCTTCGGTAGGGCTATGGGAAAGAGAACTAGTCTCATTTACCCAAGGCTGTAAGTGACTACAAAATTCTTGCATTTTGATTGTTCTTAGTGGGTGAATACTTATATAATAAGTGATATCTCGTGCCAAATGTCAAATTTCCCATGCTATAGGCTACATGTCAATAGTACACAGAGTTCGATGGTGAGAACAACAGCAGTTAAAAGTAGTGCAACCGGAACATGCCATGATGGTCTAACCTATGGCTAATATATATGCAGTGTTTTATAGTACATTTTTGTCATCATGTAAGCATGAAGACTTGAACAATTGATTTGTTATATATAAAGACTGTAGAGATGTATCAAATATATCGGCTTACAAGTTTATACGGCTATTAAAGAAAGTTGTACCAACATTGTAGGTGGTCTTAAATTGCTTTATATACCTATAAGACGGAAATGATTAATTGAATAATAAAAACATTGTTGAACATACTTTGCATAGTGATTGAAAAATCAGCATTTTATCGCTACATAAAAGATATACACACATGACCGTATACGCTCAGACAGACAGACATACATACATACAGACAGACAGACAGACAGACAGACAGACAGACAGACAGACAGACAGACAGACAGATGGATGGATGGATGGATGGATGGACACGTGCACGCACGCACGCACACATGCAGCCATCCTGACATTTACATACATACATACATACATACATACATACATACATACATACATACATACATACACACACACACACATACATACATACATACATACATACATACATACATACATACATGCACACACACATACATACATACATACATACAGACAGACAGACAGACAGACAGACAGACAGACAGACAGACAGACAGACATACATACATACATACATACATACATACATACATACATACATTGACAGGTTTAGTCGGAAAAGAAATTGACACTGCTCATGAATTGGTTACCGATAGAGAATTTAAATCACACATATTCGTCTCTGTTGTTTCACTACAACGATCCAAAGTTATGAGTTGGAGATAAATGGATCAACTAAGCTGTAAAATGAACATAAAGAAAATTGTTGACATTGTGCACGGTGACAAGTGTCAATCGTGACAGGCATATGGTTAATATGTAACCAATAATCAGGATAGAGAAGGCAAATTTTAAATTATCCAGTAAGAATAAATGTAATGAACCTGTCCCGTAAATATTACTCTTTATACTTCATATACTTCCAACGTCTTCAACGCAAGTGAAACCTCACGTTAATTTAAGGTCCCTGAACGAGGCTACCCTATCTAAAGACCAAATTTGATTCGCTCGCCTCAAGAAGTCGTGTTGTGTTCTTACACGCACTTGGTTTGAACCCCTACTGACCCATTTGTTTAATACCGCCATTCTCAAAGGACACTGTCTGCTAGGTGCTACGCGTCATCGTTGAGTCGACTTTAGATTTTATAAACAATTGATTTGAATCTATAGACGATAGCTGCAACAGGTAAGAACTGTCATACCACATCTCGAATTGTAGATAAAGTGTATATTAAGTTTCCTATTAGTATTATATAGGTATTTTCTGCTCACAGATTGGGCTGTATACGTAGAACGTAACTACTTCCTATGCATGAGGGTATTGTGACAGGTAAACATAACAGGTAAACATAACCTCTGACACTATAGGTCACTTTTTAGTGGTCTGAGACATAACGAACTGGTTACACATATTTTCTTGATTATATAGACAACATTTAATTAACAGATATGAAGGTTCATCGCAATGGTAAACCTTCTGATGATTTGTCGATAACTCTAATAATTCAAGGGATTTTCCTGTCATCAAATTTCATTTATACTTTGGTATTTACACTTTTCAACACTAATACTACATGTATATACTAATGTCACTGTTCACTGGCTCTGTATGATACAACCACAGAAACCAATCAGAAACTGCAAATGCTGCACTTTAAGATAGTAAGCTTGAATGAATCCATTACTACATTTTGTCTGTTCAAGTACTTTCATTCACTGTATAGAATTCTCCAAAAAATCTTTTCCTTTTATATTTTGTCTACATGAAATGAACTAACCAAATGCAAATATTGGTATTCTGGTCTCTTTTTCTAGTTGCAGGTTCAAATTCTTTAATCTATTTAGGAAAAATTCAAAAACATTGCGATTTTTATATCTTGTAGTATTGAATATATAATTTCTTATTGGTTTACATATGGTCGCATCACGCAGGGCTGGTGAACGGTAAATTGAAACGAGCTTGTATGCATGTAAACATCACCTTGTACACAATAAATCACCTGGGTATATAAATTATAATGTTGCTACCTTGTTGTTTGAAATATCTAACATCTCACATTAAGACAAAAACTGGTGTCACTTTTCACAAAGGAGGTTAAAATATATCAGATTTATGCCGAGTTGGGACCGAGTATTGTGTCAACTCAATGAAAAAAGTTGTCGGTTTTCTTGAACTCTTGTAGAAGATAGGGATCTCTGTAAGTTTAATGTCACAAAGGTGGATTCTTAATATCTCAAATTTCATTTGAATTTAAATAAATTTCAACAGGAAAATGTCTTAACTTATATGCTGTTTTATGGAGCACACAATCCATTGCAGCGTTTATAAGCGCATAGGATTAAAGCATGCACGTTGCAACCTCTATCCTACCAGGTCCCCAATTATACAGCTGGGTGGACTGAGGCACAATCATGGTTCAAATCTTGGCCAAGGATTTTAGCTACTCAGAAACAAACGGCAGCGATGGGGATCGAACCAGATTCCAAGCTGGCCATTCTAACCATTCACCCATCATGACTCCACATTAACTGTTGTCTTAATAGTAAAAATACTTGAGAATAATATACAAAATGTAAAAGTATAAAATATGACTAATAGATGCCCTTAATACATTGTATGTATACCTTTTTGTAGACATAAATGATGTCACATGGCTATGAAAGTGGATCACGTGATCTCGAGGAACCAATAAAATACATACGCTGGGAAACAACAGGGATCCCTGGCATCGTTTTATTCTCATCTGCAGTCTTGGAGATGTACTTCAGCTTTCAAGGCTACTTATACGGTCATGATGGTGGCATGTGTCTTCTAAGAGGCGCCATTTCCACTAACTTGGTAGCAATATTGGTGAGGAACTTAAATCAGTATGCATTACATAAATGTACATGTACTAGCAATGAACCCATGAGGGATGGCCCTCACTGGACTTCTTGGGAGACAAGTTTGTTATTACTTACAGAACTATCCAGTATAAATAAAGATTATTTTAAATAAAGATTATTTTTAGAACATGTGACAAATATTAATTTGCCACGCCTTGGTACTTTGATTTTGATTTGTTTTGTTATGACTTGTTTAACATACTGTACCGCCACATCATAGAGGGGATTACTCGAACAAAAAGTAGACATGTTCCTCATGTAAGCACGGAAATATCTACTCCTTCTTAGTTTCCATAAAGAACGTTATGTTATGATGATGATGTGTCTGTCTGTCTGTCTGTTATCATTTTCTCTAAAACGGCTGACTCAATAGGGAACTTGCAAACCAACCATGTTGAATGTTGCATCATGGGAAATGTGATACACATCAATTAGTATTATAAACAATATTGTTACATTGTTACATTGTTTTTAACAATAATAAATTCAAAGTCACCCTGACCATTGTTGAGGTTGATTTTATCCATAGCTCCAGATTAGGTATTACAATAACCACAGATAATCCCATAGTCCTTTGCATCTGAGCATGCTCAGTCTGGATTTCAAGCTCCCTATTACAATGACACGTGATAAGACATCATCCTACCTATGTAGAAAGCAATATCTGACTAGTATTGGCTACTAATGATGTATTTTCAACCAAAAGTGTTCCTTAATAACTAATGAACACAATTTTTGTATTGTTACTTATTTTTGCAATATCTAATATCTAAGACTGTAAGTTTGAATGTCATATAATTTTCATTTCATATCGATGACAATGAGGGCTTTTCTGTCATTTGAAAGCTTGTTGGTGTGTTTGCATAATGTATTTGCATAAATGATGTATTAGAATCCAGATGTTTAACAGAATAAGGGGTTTCGGCTGTTGAGGGCGCTACACTGTGATATCTCGAGGTCGTTTTCCGGGAACAACACTTTATCCTTCACATACATATCAAGGGTATAAACTGTATGTCGTTTAAAGGCTTTCATTTTTGTCACAGTAGAAATCTATTTTATATATATTATATCTATTCAAGAGAATAGAAAGGAGTTTGTCTACATCAAACAACTTTGAGTGTGTGAGTGCGCTAGCGCGTGCCTGCATATGTCTGTATGTCTGTCTGTATGTATGTATGTATGTATGTATGTATGTATGTATGTATGTATGTGTGTATGTGTGTCTGTGTGTGTGTCTGTCTGTCTGTCTGTGTCTGTGTGTGTGTCTGTGTGTCTGTGTTGTTGTGTGGGCGTACATTTGTATTACGTTTTCACATTGTTTTTGTTCTATGTTATATTCATATTTCAGGCTATGATCTGTGGATGTTTGGCAATTATTGCGACAAAACAAAGAAGTGACATGACACTTTGCAAAGTAAGTTCAAATTCATCACTCAAGTCCCGCTTGTCATCTTTAATACATGTATGTGTCATTATATCATCAACATAATCGTCACACACAGTGGAAGTCAGACCAGCAATTTATAACATATTTGAATTCATAAATAGGGTAAATCACTTTTTTTATCAAGTTTAACAGAATTTTAATCTGTTAATTATTATTTAGCTATTTATCACTCGGTAACATTATTCATGCAAAATAGGAAACTGCATAAACCGGAGTTGAATACAGTACGACAATTTGAAGTAAAAAAAAACATCTCTTCATAACGAGTGAAAAACGATGAAATTTCAAATGTATGAAAAGGAAATGATCGTCTCTGTCGATAGTTTACCAGACGACACGAGAGTGTCAATACACAAAATCAACAGCATGGTATAATTACATGTGACGTCACGTGACGTGCGATCAGGTCAAACTAACGCAACTAACAATTTCATGGATTATGCTTGAAAATTTGCTCTACATCTGTGATTTGTGAAGTCCCAGTAGCAGTTTGTTGTCGAAAAGTTATTTTCAAATACCTTCTAGTATTCTCATGATCATGACAGGAAAGCTTGTCTCCCCAGACTTCGCGATACATCAATACAACCTGGGATACACACTCATTTCCACGGTAAATAATAAATACAATTCGCACCCTCGTAACATTGCTGGTGTAGTAGTTTACACACTATAGTTTACAGTTGCGTCATGGGATCTGTAAGCTAATCAGCGAAAAATTAAATTACGTAAATAGCTCATTAATATTCATGGTATATTTACCAAAACCTAATCAGTTCTAGCCATTACCCTAAAGAATGCGTCCACCAAATTGTGAGACAGACAGACAGACAGACAGACAGACAGACAGACAGACAGACAGACAGACAGACAGACAGACAGACAGACAGACAGACAAAAATTACTATCTGTACAAGAAACATACATGTGATGTCATCTGGCAGGTATCTATAGGTTTTAATGATCAGCCTAATCGAAGCATGTACATACCGTAATTACTGACTACTTGTATCCCATTTACCAATTGTTTATCTCTACAGCTGTGGTATAATGTGCTGATGAATATCTTAAACTGTCTAGCTGCGCTGATCATCCTTATACTGGCATCGATAAAGGTAAGAATCTAATTTCTCGTTTATTTTATTTTATCTCATTTTGAATATATTCATGATTATAGTTCGGACATTTTGGTGTCAAAGATAATGATTGAAATTTTTCTATAAACATGCCACATTATAAATTTCCCCACAGTTCCATAGTAACAACCATGGTGACAGTAAACTCGGTGGTTGGTGCGTTTTGACAGTCCTTGAAATCCTATTTTCTTCAGTGAAGCTTGGCATATCCATGGTACTAGCGGCTTCGTTTGGTGTACAGGCTGTTGCAGCACAGTCTGTGAGTTTATCAACCTATTCAGTAAGTGCTGATGGTATTCTTAACCTGAGTTCCCTGCCTTCCTCTGTCCCCACTTATTATTATTATTATTATTAGTAGTAGTAGTAGTAGTAGTAGTAGTAGTAGTAGTAGTAGTAGTAGTAGTAGTAATAGTAGTAGTAGTAGTAGTAGTAGTAGTAATAGTAGTAGTAGTAGTAGTAGTAGTAGTAGTAGTAGTAGTAGTAGTAGTAGTAGTAGTAGTATCATTATTATTAGTAGTATTATTAGTATTATTTATTTATTTATCTATTTAATTATTTTTTATTCAATTTTTTAAGAAATGCGCTTCACTACGTCTCAGTGCATTGTACAATATAACGTCACAGAAGAAAGGGCACAAATGACTTTAAAAATTGCTTGCAGGATAAAAGTTCTTTCAAATACGAAGGCTAAAAAATTTCAGGATAAAAATTTCACTTATTGTACAAAAACAAGTATATTGTCCGATCTTGATATATTGACATGTTTATACGCATCACATACATACATACATACATACATACATACATACATACATACATACATACATACATACATACATACATACATACATACATACATACATACATACATACATACATACATACATACATACATACGGACGGACGGACGGACGGACGGACGCACGGACGGACGGACGGACGGACAGACAGACAGACAGACAGACAGACAGACAGACAGACAGACAGACAGACAGACAGACAGACATACATACATACACAATCATAGTCATACATACATACATACATACATACATACATACATACATACATACATACATACATACAGTCATACATACATACATACATACATACATACATACATACATACATACATACATACATACATACATACATACAGTCATACATACATACATACATACATACATACATACATACATACATACATACATACATACATACATACATACATACATACATACATACATACATACGGACGGACGGACGGACGGACGGACGGACGGACAGACAGACAGACAGACAGACAGACATACATACACAATCATAGTCATACATACATACATACATACATACATACATACATACATACATACATACATACATACATACATACATACATACATACATACAGTCATACATACATACAGTCATACATAACATACATACATATGAATTTTTGAATTGAATTAAATCATTAATTTCCATATGTGCAATGACATACGTAAGTAAATACGATGTCCCTTCAATAGTTTGTCCTTCCTTAACTGTGCATCAAAATAAAGTGTGACAGATTCGTTAGTGTTATGTATGCATAGTAGTAGTATAGTATTGTAGTTTGTAATTTTCCTCGTTTCTTTTTATAGGTACTGGAGTGAGTGTCTAATCACAACAGATGTCTACCTGGATTGTTCTCCAAGATCCAATACTGGTAACCTAGAGAACACCAATACAACTATACAATAGTTTATCTCATTATATCCATACCTTTACCTGTTCAGACCTAGTGTCCAACTAAAGTGTAGTCTGTTGGTCTTTCTTTGGTACGGAGTTGGGAGTATAATCAAGATGTTTCATTTTGATTAATTTTTAGTTTGTATAGACTGATGTTATACAGAATTAACGTGCTTGTAATAAACAGAAAGTTTAATGATCAGACGTGACAAGCTGTCAATCATATAAACCAAAGACAGAAATGTATTCAAAGAGTGATATTAAGGGAGCCTTCAGTAATTACAGGTAGCAGGATAAATCAAGCCCGGTGTGTTGCATGTACTGTGATTCTCCCCAAAGTCTGTTATGTTAAAAAATGGTCTTCTCTCAATTTTCTTTTAGAAAATGACCCTTCCCTTTTTTAGATATTTCAAGAACATCTCTTGGTCAGCTACGTGTGTACAGTGGTTAGAGCTTAGGATTAGCAGTTTGGGGTCATTGGGTCGGAACCCATTATAGACATGGGACTTTTCTTTAGTAAGGACTTAGTCATACTATAATTGATAGTTTCAAAGGCTTGGTTACTACTACCACCACAGTCTATTTGCATGAATCAACTTGGATATAATTGGCTGAACTGAAGCCAGAATTCCCATAGACGAGATGAGCGTAAGCCTAACATTGTTGGGACCGAGGTCAACATCTCCATTCAGCTAATTAATTCCCAATATCTTACCCCGATATCTTACCCCTTTACTCCTGTGATTCCCACTCCTCTCCTCATAATACAGCTAACAATTGATTCACTGCATGGTTGCCAGTAGCGATTTTACTGATATGCTCTGATATTATGGTACAACATTGACAGTGATGGAGTTTGGCAATGGTGGGATGTGGCAGCGATGGGATGCCACAAATCGAAAAACAATGTAAAGTTAGCTATTAATGCAATGAGTTAAAATAAAATGTGACCCTCCCTTACTTTCACTTTCTAATATGGCCCTCTCTCGAAAGCCGATTTGTAAAGATGACCCCCCATTCCCCAACCCTCTCCCATCTGTAATTGCTGTAGGCTTTAAGATTTAAGCACGTGTTCTTGTTGCCACAACTATCATCACAGTCATTTTTATCATAAACCTTGAAATATACGCAGCTCATCACCTTCACGTATTACTCTGCTGTACATGCCTGTCATTATTGTCAGTGTTGATGTCTTTTGTTCTTTGTTTGTCTCCCTTTTTTCTTTTGTCTGTTTGTTTGTTTGTTAGTTTGTTTGTTCGTTTGTCTGTTTATCTGTATGTTTGTTTGTTTGTTTGTTTTGTTTTTGTTTAGGGTTGTGTTTGTCATAAACATAAAGGCGTAGCTAAACCTGTGCCCCCATGTTCTGACTTTTAAAGAGGGGCTGTTAGCTTTTCGTAGATGTCTCCATTAATTGTGATTTGGAAAAACAAATAACTGTGTTTCCGATAACATTGCCTCGAAAAATAAGATCTGTAGGTCGAGGTTTTATGTTAGTTTTATTTTTTTTATCTTTTGTTTTTATTTTTGGAAAAATATTGCATCGACCAAAAAACAAACAAAATGTCGGTCAGAATAACAACTCCTTCTGTGATATACATGTAGTTTGATGAAATATGTACAGGCATCACTGGGGAATTCGAAAGAAAACAGAAGGCATGAAGGTCTATCTAGAAGACAAAGAATTTCGTAACTTTTTAATGTCTGGGGTCGGCAACTTTAAATATGATTGGTCCGGTTGTCGGAAACACAGGTTTTTTTTCTTACTTGTTATGCTTTATTGCTTTAAACCATGCTGTGGAAAACATAATAAATATATATACAAAATATGACAACAGTGCATGCAACGCATATTATATAGCTAATGGGAAACTTCATATTTCGGAACGATGCTATGTACGATAATAGCTTTATTGACAGAAACGAAAGGAAGACATTTGAACGTGCATCATCATCCAGTGTTGTGTCTGAGTCAATGGCATGTTATAAGAATATAACTCACGTATGTCAAGCATGGGATAAACGGGGAAGTCCCGACTATTGTGACCAAGCCAGTTGTATGCAGCATGCAGCTTAGGGAAGTGATCCGAGCCATTGTGACAGCAATTTGACCTTCGACCTTTTGACATATGAAAGGTTACCTTCCTGTTTCTTGGATGACGTCACGGTAATGACAGCTTTCAACCAACCCGGAACAAGGAAAGTCTTCCAAATACCCGAAAGGAAATACCATTTCGCAGTTCTACATAATCGCTGAGTCCGTCATTTGGGTATTGTACCTCCGTGTTCTGTGTTAGCTGTGTCATTCTCTGCGATTGAGCTGAGTGTTACACAAGGTCCTGCGCGCCCTACCGAAACCTTCAGCAACGTCTAGTTTTCTCGTCTACTAGTTCAATTAGACAGTTGTAAGCTGGGATATTTGCGGTATATAGCAATTAAGGGTAAGTAGATTTTACATGATTTATTTTTGCCAGCATTCACTCGTTTTGAAATTCATTTATATAAAAGGTGAAATATTTCCACTAGGACCAAAAAAATGGAATTTCCTTTTTGAAAAAAAGTATTATCATAATGTTAAAACTTACCTATGATAGGGGATGTGATTATAAAACAATTATACAGTAGTGAAACAATTTAAATAATTTTGGTAATTATCTATGACCTTATTTGCATGCCTTTCAAGTTAGGATAGTTAAACTGTCAGTAGAAATTGCAAGATAAACAGTGATAAAATTCGTTGAATCATATGATTGTATCCTATTATACATGCAGGGTCCCACAGCATATTCAAAGTATATCTCCATGACACAGACCTATAGCGGTACATTTCGTTGCTCCATGTATATAACTCAATGTTTGCCACCACTATGTACGCCATACGTTTAAAGGCCCCGTTCGAATTAGGATTGATATTTCGGTTTAATGTAAACAGCGAGAGAATGAGTCCAGATCAAGAGAATTAACTAAGTGTGTAAATATGTATTGATTATAGCTCCATTGATAGGATAATGGTAATGCTAGACCCATGGATTGAATCCTTGGCCTTTTGAAAACCATGACAATAAAGACATAACGATCATTTGCCTTTCGGTGCATGCTACGGATACTTTTTTTTAAATAAAATATTCGTATACAAATCAGACTAAAAGGAATACACGTATTGGGAAAGTCCCATGGGCTTCAACATTAGCATTGGTGCCAACGTAAAAGCGGCAAGCAAGGCAAACATAGCCTATGGCGCAAATTGACCAACTCTTAGTCTTAGCTTCCATTGACAACAAGCACACTACGTGCGTTGCCGACAACTGCCTTTACTTTCATTTCCCTTCTTAAGCTAGCCAATGTACTATTAATGAAAATTGAATCACACAAGATAGAATTAAGTACGGTCTTAAAATCCATACAGTTAAATTTTGGAATGACATCACCTGACTGCTAATGGTGTTTTAGACTGACCATAATATCATAACTCTATACGTATTCCACATATATATCTATCAAAGAACGTGAGAATCGTTTCAGGGTCTCGGTCGCTATCAGTGGGTGTTGTGATCAATCGGACCTTGTTAACTAAACTGAAACTGTCGTTTAATAGATCCGAGTGTAGACATACTTGTTACAAGTAAGGCGAAACAAAATGATTCAGTATTTCCGATAACATGGCCTCAGAAGAGAGGGTGTATAGGTCGGGATTTTATTTTATTTTATTTGAATTGTTTTTATTTTTTGAAAAATATCGCTTCACCCCAAAACAAACAAACGTCAGTCAGAATACTCCCTTTTGTGACAGTTTGATTAAATATGTACAGACATACTCTAGGGAAAGAAAACAAACGCACATGAAGGTCAAGAAGATACAGAATTTCTTATCTTTTTTTTCTAAATGATTAAAAAAAATGCTGAGGGTCAGAGACTTAAAGTGGAGTCGGTCAGGTTATCGGTAACACGCACTTTTTTATTTGACCTAATTTACCCAGCTCATCACGTTGAGTTCATTTTTTTATAAAAATTTTCTAAACCAAAATTTCATGAGTCAATGACTCATGACTAGCCAACCCTGCTAGATAATAACGATAATACAATTTATATATAACGCTTTCAGATTCTGTGATAAAATCGCGTTACAATTATTACATATGATAGTAATCACCATGGTATCGTCTTTCCTCTTTCCGTCTTAATACAGACTAATTTCGGAAATTCCACTGATTCAGTTAACAAAAGTGGTTTTAGTTTCGTTCTGACTTCAGTTAGTCGCATGGCTATGAGATATAGGGATTGAATACAGTGTTATCTATCTCTGAGTGAATACTTCAGTTCCTCCTCCAATTCTTGGCTCTGGTCTTTTGTTTACAGCCTGCTAACATGACTGCCAAATCTACTCTTAGTGTGTTTATGCTGACACTCTGTGTATATGACATTTGGATGGCATTCCAGCTAGGCTCTATGCATTACCATGACAACGATATCGAAAACAAACAATGTGATTCAGTATCTGTATTGGTTCTCACTTACGTCACTTTCCTATTGGTAAGTAATTAATATTTAAACATTATATATACTAAAGTCAGTTTTAAATCGAAGTCAAGGAAAAGTGTTGAAATTAGTGTTTCATTGGTTGTAAATTTTACTTCTTTAACTCACTATCGTGATGTACTAAGACAAATATACAAATCCAAAAATAGATGAGGGTGCGTTGTTCATGCAAGTGTAGTAGTGTATGTCTTAAGATATGAAACAAATGACAAGAAAACAAAAAGCAAATTAAAAGGTATGAACAACATTTAACATACATACATACATACATACATACATACATACATACATACATACATACATACATACATACACACACACACACACACACACATACATACATACATACATACATACATACATACATACATACATACATACATACATACATACATAGTATACATACATACATACATACATACATACATACATACATACATACATATGTACTTGCATGCATGCATGCATGCATACATACATACATACATACATACATACATACATACATACATACATACATACATACATACTGATGAGACTGTATAATATCAATGTTTCCTTTTCCTCTTAGTCTGTCTTCGTCGGGATAGTTGGAAGAACGCCATTACGACATGCTAATGGTACATTTAATATGAAGGTAATATTACCAAATCTGCAATGTTCATACAATCTTATGTGTATATATTCGTGTATGTTTATGTATGCACGTGTGTGTGTGTGTGTGCATTATTTCACGAATTCCATTTAGTTCGTTCTATCCAGAAAATATATTCAGTGATCCATAAATGTACTATTGAGAATTCTGACATTGAAAGCCAAGTAAACTTTGTATATAAAATTAACCAAATGTCGTATTCAAGCTGTGGTATTTTACAGTGCCATAGATAACTGTAGAAAACAGACTGATAAGCACATTCTTATTTATGTATGATGATTTCGAGTGTGTTTACTTCTGTTTTTTTCCAGCTCAAGTTTTTCTGTGTGCTGAATTTTATAAATATTATTATCTGCTTAATACTCATCATTATGGGCTCAATATCGGTAAGATATAGTACTACCTGTCTCTGTCTCTGTCTCTATCTCTGTCTCGGTTGGTTGGTTGGTTGGTTGGTTGGTTGGTTGGTTGGATGGTTGGTTGGTTGGTTGGTTGGTTGGTTGGTTGGTTGGTTGGTTGGTTGGTTGGTTGGTTGGTTGGTTGGTTGGTTGGTTGGATGGTTGGTTGGTTGGTTGGTTGGTTGGATGGTTGGTTGGTTGGTTGGATGGTTGGTTGGTTGGTTGGTTGGTTGGTTGGTTGGTTGAGCTGCTTCGTTTTGTTTATGTGGCCAATCTCAAGGAGGAACATACCGTCATGTATTATCTGAACTGAACTCACCTCGTACAGAGCGTTGCGGTTTACTGTTCCCCAGCCTGCCACTGTTTGATGCAATCATGCAGAATCCAATAACAGACTGCACATGCTACACTTTAAGATAGCAAGATTGAATAAAACAGTTTATTGCTACATTTTGTCCACATAAAATGAACTAGCCTGCATGTGCCACCATGCTGACATCAAACGCAGACATCCAAATATTGGCGTCCGCGTGTCTGCTAGTAGCTGCAGCATATTAGTAGGTCTACAATGTTTATTATATTCAGGGACAATATACAAAGATCTTGCTGCATAGCATGTGTTGATTTTTATTGGTAAGTGTGGTTGTAGAAAACAGATGCTGTACAGACTTATGTTTACAATATTATATGGGCTGTTTTGAATCAAACCGAAGTGAAATGTAGAAGTGAGACGGGCGTAATATTTCACTTCCGTGTTCATACAATTACGTCATGTGCAACTTTCGATGTAAACAAAGCAATACAATCTTCACAAGTGTTCTTAACCTCAACTATTATATACTGACTAATAATGGTATGGCAACTTATGTCATTTATGAAAATTGTAAAAAGATGCCAGAAAAACTTTACGATGGAATGGTGGTTTCGATCAAGTACGCATTCTAAAAATATTTCATTGCTGTTAAATTGCCCCATTTTGAATGTCAACATTCATAACGCTTCTGCAATCAGTGTCTCTTACGTGTTGTTGGTATGTACATACGTACGTGTGTATGTGCGTGTACATGTATGTACTTTTGATTGTAAATTCCATTGTCACAGCGAAATTCAAAATCATTTAGGATTGCAAAGGTACTGTAGTAGCGCTTGTCCTTCGAGTCCACAAGTAAACAAAAGCGCAGGTGTAGCAAAGTAGTAGTTAGTTTGAACAATTCTGCCTGTCTATATTAACTTAAACTCTGTGGCAATGTGACAACAAGTCGTTAATATTTCTCACTTCCTGTTTTCAGCATCAAAACTATAAACGCAGGATGACATCACCTCACAAGTATTCATCACTGTGGTGGTGTCTGCCAGGATACACAGTATTGGGTCTCATGGTGGCACTCATTAAATTCGTTACCTCAGGTTTGCTGCTATTCATGGGCATCGCAGCAACACTGCCCTCAGACATGGATGATACATTTCTTGAACAGTACCTAAGTCGAAAGGCAGCCAAGTAAGCTATTCTTCATATTTGATTGTTTGTTTGTTTGTTTGTCTGTCTGTCTGTCTGTCTGTCTGTCTGTCTGTCTGTCTGTCTGTCTGTCTGTCTGTCTGTCTGTCTGTCTGTCTGTCTGTCTGTCTGTCTGTCTGTTCGTCTGGCCTTCTGGTGGTTTCGATCAAGTACGCATCCTAAATATATATATATATATATATATATATATATATATATATATATATATATATATATATATATATATATATATATATATATAAAATCAAATAAAACTATAAACAAATGAAGATCACCTAAATAATGTACAAATTATATATATATATATATATATATATATATATATATATATATTTTTGGTAGTTCTGGAACTCTTTCTTGGTTGTAACTCGGAGTTTCACGCATAGAGCGATCATCAGACAATATATATATATATATATATATATATATATATATATATATATATATATATATATATATATACATATATATATCCTTCAATCTCTGCTATGTTTATAAAAAAAAGTTTGTGTGCTTTTTGTCCATCCTTATAGCGTGATTGTTTTCGAGGTTAGATTGCATCTGGTAGTTGAACGGTAACGTAACTCAACATGGTAATTACTAATCTACATTTAATCTTAAATCTTATTCTTTTCAAGTTTTCACTAGTTTATTCACGCAATGACTCACTCACTCACTAACTCACTCACTCACTCTCTCACTCACTCACTCACTCACTCACTCACTCACTCACTCACTCACTCACTTACATTCTCACACACTTTCTTCCTTATGTGTCAAAAATACTTTGCATTATACTTCCAACATGCGATCATATAATTCTACATTCACTTTTTCACAGGGAAGCCAAGAAGAATAAAAAGAAACAAACAGCACAAAAACCATCTTTGGATATTGCCAACTTAGAAAGTCTTCGGGCATCAGATCTGGCCAACAACTTTGATGATTTTGAATCTGACTGAAAAAAGATCTATGTCATTTATAAGCATACTTTAAGTTGTTATGCTATGTACTTTATTTGTCTTCCTTTTGCATGTAGCGTTAACGTTCTCGGCTTTATATACGTCACAATGTGATGACATATTAACCTGGACATTGACTTTTGGTTGACCCCCGTGTTTACTTTGTATGTAAACGAGAGTATTTACTTTGTATGTAAATTGGTTAGTAATGAATTATCATACTACAGTCCAGGATGCCTGGCTGTTTATTTTGTATGTAAGTCAGTCAGTCAGTCAGTCAGTCAGTCATTTAGCAGTCAGCTAGCATAATAGAGAGGTGACAGATTCCTGTTTTGGTGATAATCAAGTCTGTTTTATTTACATAAATTATAAAGGGTACAAGGCGGCCAGTTATCGTCACTGCACTGCATTATTGTCTGTGATGGGACTGTGATTATAGTAAGTTGTTGGAATCGATCATGTGTGAAGAAATTCTGAACCCTGTCCTTAATTGCCAGCTCGACATCTTACTTGGATTTTGAACCGTGAGTCAAACAGAACATTTCGCCTGTGTGAGTAATCGTCAACATCATTTCTGTGTCGTGTGGCAAAGACAAAGATACTTTTACGTTGAACTTTTGGAGTAGATAGATATATAGTAGACACAACCAGCCATCAGTAATTTAAAGTGTATACTCTAGTTTCTAAGATTTTATCATATATTCAGAACAAGCAGTTTTGCTTACAAAGGCACAAAGTTACACCTGTGACCAATTCTTTCGTTTTTCTCCACTGTTTGTGGTCCTAACCTCATCTAGACCTGTTCTTCAAATAATTCTGCTTTAAAATTTAGAATTCATTTACAATGTAGTTAAAAAGTGTTCAGGTGCTTTTATGAAATGTTTACTTTTAGTTTCAGTTGTTATTTTTCGAAAACCTATAATGTGTAATACTTCAAATGACTTAAGTCATACAATATTTTGTAATGCTCTTACTAGTTTTGAGCAAATAAAGGCACTGTAACTATATACATTGCCTTTATTTGCTCAAAACTAGGCAAAATGCACCTCGGAAACAAATTTCCCAGGAAAAATAATTTCTACAATCATCTCAAACATATGCCATGTGAAATTCTGATAATTTTGAAATAATAAAAACAATTTTGAAGTTCAGTGTCTTGTTTTCAGGAACACGTCAATCGGTCAATGCCCTATAGAGTTATTCAGTGGCCATATTGGATTCTTAAATAACTAAATTTTGAAATTTAGAAGGTGAACCCAGAGAAAAAAAATTGGAGTTTTAATTTTAATACTTTTCAAGTTCAACGCCAGTAGAGGATTACTCATCCCCAACATTGTGTTAACATTTTGACAGTTAAAGGATATAAGAATGATTGTTATTATGGTGATACCTGTCAATTGTCTGTACTTGATACAATACCAGACATGTGCTGGAAAACTTTGCGTTTACTATTGATGTAACATTATATAGCTGGGCTTATAAATCAGCATTGGAAGGCTGACGTTATGGTGTTTTAAACATCTTACAACATAACGATAGTTGTGTGGCTGCAACCAAATCTGGTAGCACAGTGCAGGATATTGGGCATTTTAGCATAGTCGTGGTTTGGTAGCCTTATAAGGCTGAACAACTCGACGTATCTTACACTGCAGTGGCTTAAAAGCCTGAAAGGTCTGAACGACACAATAGACTAGTGCTATATATAGTGTTCACCCCAAAGTGACCTGTATAGAATACATGTATAATGGCCCAGAGCAACCAGCAGACGTTTGCCTATATATGTTTTCAGGTAAGTGGCGTCAATTTACTTCCCGCAAGTAAAATTTTGTGATTATCGATATATGGGCAACAAAATAATAACTTTGTAGGACTACACCATTTACTGCTTAATGCCACATAATACATCTTACTCAGGTTGCTCGGATTTTGTCAGGGGTTCATCAAAAGTGCTCAAAGCCAAGTAGTGTATAACCCTTGGCCTGCAATCTCAAGACAGACAGCTATTAAAAGAAACTTGCAGTGGGAATCGGAAGGACGTTACAACTTTTATCTTAATCGGCCGTTACTCAATATATTACAACCATCCGGAGAACCTTTCGGAACGATCAGATTGGTCATGATGGCAAATTTTGCAACTGATAGAAATAACAGATTGAAAGGTGTCTTACTTTAAGTATGTAACCAATGTTAATATCCAAAAGTTACCTTTCTGATTAGATCAGGCAATGTTTAAGATGGGACTTTTAAATTCAGGGTTTATTGGCTCGTGATACCAATATATGCCACTTTATGCCATTTTATGAAGTGTTTAACGGGTTTAATACGTTGACAAAATCGACAAACACCGTCCTTTTCATCACCAATGTAAATCTCTGTACACAATAGAAGACACCTTAGTGACCTTGTTCAGTGTGTTTCTACATTGTGTATGTCCTTTGACATTTCCATTCATCACGTTATACCACCATAGTCTTGTTTCACGACTGGGAGTTTTCTCTGTCGTGAAAGCGTGTATATCTGCATCGCTAATAATGTTTGGCGTTTTAAATTATTTAGTGGCATTATAAACGTACTATGTGTGTGTGTGTGTGTGTGTGTGTGTATGTCCGTCCGTCCGTCCGTCCGTCCATCCATCAATCCGATAGTGTCCCCGGCCCCTGGGTGTGTGTGTTCGATATGGTATGCTTTTAATGAGCGTCTTTCACATTTCATAGCCTTTTTCAGCCTACCTTTCCAACTTTATATACATGTGGTTTGTTTCAGGGGTTTGGGCGTGTCGGGGAAATTTACATCCTAGAAATATCACAAATTGAAATCAAACCAAACATCAATCATCGTTTGTGTGTTAGGCATCTTAGACTGATGTACAAAGTTAGATGTTGAATGAGTTTGTGATCACAAAGACAGGGAAGATGGGTTGATGAACTAATAATATATACATGACTGTATAATCTTGGATTATCACAAATTCATCATAAAACATCAAGAATGTAAAAGTTCAATGACACATTCCATGTTTAACACCATTTCCTTCCATACAACAGTCAATATAGTCACCACAAGGGAACTCATGTAAATGGTATAATGAGAAGGTCCCAGAATGGTTTAAGAATGAGAAGAAAACAGGCTTTTGCTTTTCAAGCTAAAGTTTTAGGTTCTATTTTAGCTGTTACTGGACTCGGAACAATAGTCCTGGGTATGCTGTCAATCTCCATGTGTCGTGACGTCACCAATTCGTCACGGTCAAGGTTTATACTTATGAATGGCCAAGGTATTCTAGTACGTACAATTACGTCATTATATTTTACTGACAATAATCAATCTGATATTCTTTTATATGTCACCTGCATTCTGATTGGTCGAGAGCCCCGCAGATATGTATATGTTATTTGCCAAATACCGTTCCATATCTTGCTGCAAGAGCTCATTTTTGAGTTATACTGGAAAAATGAACTCGAGTAGCAAGATGTGGAACAATAATTGCCAAATAACATACTTATACGTCACCTGCGACTACGAATACATTTTTGAATGTCTGAAAATGCTGTGTCAGTTCAAAATAAAATCAGTTCCGTTTTATACTGTTGAGTGCCAACGTCGTACAACGTCATCAGCTAATGATGTCATAGTAATGTTCTCAAGTTGGGAGAACACCAATTTCTAAATCCGCCGCCCCTACATGCTAGTGACGGCGAACGCACTGTCATCAGGCGATCGTAAACATTAATGATGTTACCACTGAAGCTACCCTGAACGATTAATAACATTTATTGAACTCTGAAAATACACTGCATGCATTGTAAACTGTTTGTTTTACAGCCTCTCATCTGTACTTCTCAAACTGTTTGGTTTCACCATCGATATGGAAAGTAGATGTTGGCGAAAACGGGAAAATGAAATAAAAACGTGTGACGCGCATGATTTTAGATGACGTGAGCGAGGATGAGAAACAAATCTTTTTATTTTTTGGCCTTACTGACAATAACCAAGGTATACTTGTGCTTACAATAACGTTATTTACTTCTTTCTATAGTGTCTGCTGGTTGGCGCCTACTACTATGTATATAGGAACCGTACTAGGAAGAGTGTAAGTAAACCAGTGTGCACATACAATACTTTACTTTATGAATCGGTCACAGTAAAAGGATAACATTTCTGCCAAAAGTCCAGTTTTACGTTGAGACAAATTAATGAATTTGATCACCTGATTGTAGTATACATGAAAATGAGATAATACTTTAAAATTTCTTTGAATTTAGTTGTGTGTGCGAACAAAAAATATGGAATTTATAGTCCAGTAGTCACAACAATGCCCATTTATGTACGTCATTGCTATGCGGTGTTCTAAATATGTGTCAAAAAGTTCAGAATCGCCATATTTTCTCTACACTTTTTCTAACATCCAGTTTTCACATTTATAATTATGTTATTCTATCATATTGTTCGTCATCAACGGGAAAATACTCGTGAAATCAGTATTATTGTGTCACTCATATTTTTTCGAACAAGGGAAAATGTTGGAGAAGAATTGTGACCAGCCATGTTGTGTGTTGAGTGACATACATCAATATTGTAATGTTAGTTTTCTTTTGAATTTCAGATGATAACCCTGATAATAACATTAACGATAATCGTTTTAGGATCATTTACAATATTCATACATCTCATGGTTCTTTATTTACAGGTTTGTAGACGTTACTATTTCAATCCACCCCTCAACTTCTTCCACCTCTGAGTCACCTCTAGCTCACCTCACCTCACCTCATTTCATTTCACTAACCATACAAATATGAACGAATCCAGACATTAATGTGGCCATATGAATGAGGATGTGGTATTTATTTTTGATTTATGAATTTGAAAACAGTTTCGTTACGGCTACCTAATTCAAATCAATGTGAAACAACATATACCAAATTTCAGTTTGTAACTCAATAAATTCAAAAGATTATTAAATGCGTAAAATATTTGTTATTGTAAGTACAATAACAAACTCTGCACATATTTTAGGTTTTTGCAATGTACTGAGTTTAATTTTTTAGGTATATTTTGTAAGTATAAGACATTAACTAAGTTCTTAGACACCTGTGCAGTCTAGAATGGCAAAGAGAAATTGTCAAAATGCATGAAAATAAAGATATTATAAACTGTAAGATGGGCTTCCTATAGCTAAATGCTGAAATGCACTAATAATCACCACTAACACATTCTGATCTCTTTCGGATATTTATTTTTCTACACTTATTTGTTGATAAAAATGCAACATTTCAAAAACTTTGGATAAGATTTATTGCTTTGCAGTAGTTTCAATTGTAAAGTGTAAGTTTTCAAAGGCATAACCAACACTTGAAGATTATGATGTAGAATTTATACCACATTTCCTAACAATTTTTTTTGAAAAACAAATGTTACTCGTAGTTTGTAGTGAATATGAAATAGTTTAATTAATAAACAAAAAAAAATAATGTGATATAATATTGTCTTTATGTCAAATAAAAAACTCGTGTCAAAATTCATTTTATCTTCTCAGATACCGTGTCATATGCTAGATGAATTGTCACTCGCGTTCGTTGCCACAGAATCTATAACAGCGTTGGTGGCGCTGCTGCTTTTCATTACGACTTGTTGAAACACTGAACTAAGTTATAATTTTTCAAGTAGTATAGATGAATTGGAAACCAGTCTTGTATATATTTTTATGACGTGCTAGCCTGTCTATATCGCAGTCTGTGGTTTTGCATTATTGTGTCAGTATAACGCTTGGAATACTATCCGCATTCGTGCAGTAAGCGGGAATTGGGAACTTACAATCCAGACTGAGCATGCGCATGCTCAGACTCAAAGGACTATGGGATTATCTGTGGTTATTGTAATATCTAATCTGTAGCTACTGAAAAAAATTACCTCCCACGTACAATTGTCAGGGTAAATATGAATTGATTATTTGTGGCTACAAACAATGTATCAACATTACTAATTGATTAGTATTTATTATCACATTTCCCATGATGGGTTTGCAAGTTCCCTATTGCTTCAGTGATGCAGTGATGCATAAGTCAGAAGACTATTATTATTCAAATGAGTTATGTAAATGAATGCGTGAAGCTGTAATGAACAGAGGAGTTAACATTAAATAACGTTTGATAATTTACTTGTAACTTAAATATTATTATGTAAATTTAGTATACATGTGTGCTGGTAACGATGTATGGGGTCTAACTGAATCGGTCTTTTCAAACCACAACAAGTTGATGCGGATAGTATGACAAGGGGTGTAGTGAGATAGCAAAACAAAATCACAGACCACTCTGTAACAAAGGCTAGTGAAAGGCAGAATATTACTATAAACTTTATTTATTGTTCTTAGAGGTAAATGAGAACTATAGACAGATTCTGATACAAACTTCTTAAATTTTGATACATTCTTTCAATTGTATTAAATATAAATATTGAAGATTTGCTTTGACTATGGAAAGAGTATGTGCCTGGGAATGTAATTTGTTATAAAACACGTATTGCATTGTCTTATTTGGGCACTAGTATATACGTAGACGTCATCGTGCTGTTATGTAGCAACTATTTCCCTCAGCTTTCAGCCTCGTGGTGATAGACGTCTACTTGGGCCCTCATAGCCAGGCAATGAGTGTATACTCCATAACAAATACTACTAGCTATTAAGAAGTATTGACTGAAATTATTCCCACACCAATATCTTATTTTACTACGGAAATCAAGCTATTGGCAAACTAAGATAGCCACAAACTGAAAATATTGATGATGCATGTGGTTGATTACACAAGTAAATGATAGCAGTGTCTAGGATATAATTACCCTGTAAGATACTGTAAACATTTCATGAGGTTTTAAAAACAAAACAAGAAATGGTTTCCGAAAAAACAAACATATTTCTTATTATTATTACTGACTGGGTTGAATTTGTTGCCTCTTGAGAGAAAACTTGCTACAGAGACGACACCTAAGGGAGCCTTCAGTAATTGCAAGTGGAGGACCATGGATGTAGTCACCTTTTACGAATCGGTTCTCAGGGGAGGGCCTCATTTAGAAAATGGGGTTAGGGGAAGGTCATGTTCTACTTTAACTCATTGCATTGTCTAACTTTGCATACTTTTGTGATTTTAACTTCCCATTGCTGCCACCCAGTTCTACATCCCACTGCTGTCACGTCGGTTAGGGTTCCGTACCGTAATATCAGACCATATCAATCAAAATAATGCTGACAATCAAGTAGTGAAGAGAGGAGAGGGTATCGCAGGAGTAAAACAGGAACAATTGGGTAAGATAATAGGAATAGTGTTGTGGAGATATTGACCTCGGTCCTAACCGTTGGAAGTGTACCCATATAGTCTTTCAAAGTTCTGGCCTTTAGCTGAGCCAATAAGATCCAAATTTGACACAAGTATTGAGTAATGCAGTTCCTTCAGACAAATTCACTGTAGTGGTAGTAGTGAGACATAATCAATTACTTTAAAACTTTCAACATGGTGGCAGTGGTGGGTCCTTACTATTGATTCTTAGACTTGTGTCCTTTTCCATGTCTGACAGCAGTTAAACCATGTTTTTGAAATATATGAACAGGAGGGGTCATGTTTTAGAGAAAGGAACTTGAGGGAGGACCTATCAGCACTTAATGGAATCAGGGAGAGTCACATTTTATGCAACAACCCATGGCCTGAGTCCCCCCCCCCCACCTTTGTAATTTCTAAAGTGTATTTTAATATATGTACCATTCTGTGCGTTTACACATCAACACGTACGTTGCAACAATAGATTTATTTTCTTAGTTAGCCTCTAGTTTGATTTCCGTACTGATATCAGATATCGAATTGGAAATATGACATACTTCACTCTTTTGACAGCAATTCTTTTCAACAAAAGAATCGTAAAATTCTAATCGCTTGCATATATACGTAGCAGCTGTGCTAGAGGTCACAATGTCATGAAATATGAATGTAGGCGTACTGTGTATTGGGTCAAATATGCTAATCGACCGCGACCCTCAAGTGGAATGACTGCCAGACTGAGTGATAACCTCCTTGGACACGTCCCGACTCGATTCATACAGTTCATTCAACCTTGTGACCCGGATAGACTTTGAAAGGCCAGCCAAGAACACTGGTCTAGCAAACCTAGCTTTGGTGTGTGGTTTACAGGGGTACATACAGGTAGGTTTAAGCCGTGTGTATTGCTGTATTCGGTCGAATGCGTTGAACTGGGTTTGTTTATGAGACAACCGTGTACTTAGCTATGTATCGTTAATAGAATACTACGTACAGTGAAAGTTCCATACAAATACAAGTATGTGCATAACTTTGAATCTATATTGCCATACACAATATTGTCAACTTTAATAGACACTTTAAAACTGCGTAAACTATAGTAACGTCCAGTACCAACCTTCTCCAAACGAGTGCTCGATTGGTCGATAAATTCAGGATTCGGTATATCATGTATATAGGCTCGAGGTATACTAAATAGACAAGCATATACATATGTAGGTCACAATGAATACGAGTAGATAGAAGAATAGATACGCGATGGGTCAATATTTATTGTTAAGGCTGAGAGTTTGATGGTCAAATTCTACTAGCCTAGGGAACTATGCCAAGGTCATCACTGAGCGAATAAATCTATAGCACACCACCAAAGAGTGGAATTCGTTGGCCGTAGAGCAACGGGTATCTTTCTGTAACTTCGCTTCTCGCCAATATCGATATCATTAACGATATTGTTGCTCTTACAATCCGGCCCATATGTTGCTAGGAACCTATTTGTGGTCGTCACAGCAGTACTCCGGCTAAAAATACAACAACAGGCCTACACATATGTGAAATGAAGGCAATGGCAGTGATGACATGGTATCCATTCATTCGACTATCTGTAATTGAATATCGACATTCACACTGTGT
This sequence comes from Glandiceps talaboti, assembly GCF_964340395.1. Lineage (NCBI taxonomy): Eukaryota > Metazoa > Hemichordata > Enteropneusta > Spengelidae > Glandiceps > Glandiceps talaboti. The sequence continues at coordinate 14,998,982 of NC_135565.1, forward strand.
GTGTGTGTGTGTGTGTGTGTGTGTGTGTGTGTATATATATATATATATATATATATATATATATATACATATATATATATATATATATATATATATATATATATGTATATATATATATATATATATATATATATAGACGGCACGTACAGACAAGTCATATGTGTAAAATAAATGTACATGTTTTAGTCCCGATGTCAATACATTGTACTAGTATGATGAATACACCAAACAAACGCTACAATTGTTGCAGCTACAATTAACCTGGCTTGAAATGGTTTGTTAATACCTCAGATCAAAATATACATTAATATATTTGTTGGCTCAGTTTGGTGGTGATATTGCAAAATCAGTCTTATAAATAAAACCGTCCCATGCAGCCCATACTCATGAAAGCTTTCATTTTGTTTTCAGACTGTGACAGCAAATTAATATACCAGCAAGATACCAAGTTACATGTTAATTTGGTAATATCATATGGTATATGCAGAAAGCATTGTGTATAACGTTTTGACTCTCGATCAAATGACATTCTCTTATACTACATGTACCTCCATGGATCATTTACGTAGAGAAAACTGATAGGACTAATAGGTCAAAGGTCGTGTAGTTTAGGGAAAATACAGACGTATGTGGAAGTTAATGTAAATCACAGTGCTGATATGGCGAGTCGACGAAAGATTGATGGCGAGCCGAGGTTTTTTGCTATTGCCATAACAACGCTTGGTGTTGGAACAACTATTACTGGTATAGTGTCAGCACCAGTGTGTGGAACTGGCAACTCATCAAGATTCCTTCTTTTGGGAATGAATGGTGTTCTTGTAAGTAGTTTTTGTCGATTTTTTGAGTGTAATTTTAGACAAAACAAATAAAGGGCGAATTTTTAATATTACGGTCAACAACAACAAAAAAACATGCGAATTTTGACCGATTCTTTTGGCCAAAAAACCTTCGCTGTGTTGAGTTTGACTAGACGAAAATAGTCAATATCAACCCAGCGAAGGTTCTATAGCTCGTTGTAGGTTAGTGTTCACTGGCCCAGTTTGAGACAATCACACATACGCAGAAACCAATAACAAACTCTACATTAACAAGTCACACTTTCTTGCTACATTTCTCCGAATGAAATAATGCAGATACGCGGGTGCCAGTGTTTTGATGTATAAAGTCATTTGATGTCTGCGAGGTGGCGTTACTTCATTTCATTTAGTCACAATTTTGAAGAAATTGTATTTAATCAGTCTTGCTATCAGTATGTGCAGTTTGTTATTGGTGTCTGTATTATTGTACCAAACGGGGGTAGTTAACATTAAATTGCTAAGCTCTTTGTACAAGCATACTTTTTTTTGAAAGTAATCATTTCGGTGATTTTGTCACTCTGTTCTCTTTCAGTGTGCATTAATTGGTAATTTTTTCTACTCATCTATTTTACGCCGACGAGACGAAAAAACGGTAGGTGAACATGTCACTGTAAACTTTGACTAAACAAGCTAGATGGAGTTACAATAGAGGAATTTATATCTGATTGTAAATAACTATGTTTGAAGTTGTTTCATGTGTTTCAATGATAATAATTATAACTAGAAAAAGTTACTATCTTTAGTAAATTTTATATACAACTGTTATCAACTTACATGTCATTCTTGTGTGAAAAAATAGCACCTAGGTGACTTACTCAACCTTTTAAATATTGTATTGATAGTCATTTGGGGTAATTTCCTAACGTTTTATGGGAAACCCTCTGATGATAACTACTTAAATACCCTAACCACTGTGTCTTGACAACTTGAGTGTCAAGGCAAAGGGTTTAGGTTATGTTGTCATAACCCCTGTCTATTGCCAGACGATCGGCTTTTAAAAGAGCTGTTCAAATTACCGTCTGTTCAAATTCTCCGTCACCAAAGCAGTACACTTCATAGGTTTGTCATACCAAACCGTACATAATACAGTCTGCGTACTATAATGAATACCGGAACTTACAACACACTGGCCTGCACTACTCGATGGTTCATCACGCTATCTCTATAAACTACAAAGCACATGAAAACTTTCATTTCCGCTTAAACTGACTACAATGTTGCAAAATGTCCGGAGATGACGTAGTTCTTCCGGATTGGTCCAGAAATAACAACATTGACCCAGTTCTCTGTACAAACGGTACTAGCTGTCCTACATATCACGTTTTGGATGTAAACTGTAATAAATAGTAATTACTATGGCATTTAAACTACTAAACAAATAGTACGAGGTGGAGGCTCGTCTCGCTCGTCACAATGTGCTATCATCACCAGATGTTTTCCCATACACATACACCCTTACAAGAAATCTCCAAAGTTGTCGAATACATGTCAAATGTAGCAACACTTCTAATTAAGCATATTTCAAAGTTGAGTAATTTACTGAATTGCTATTCTATCACCCAGAAATATATATAATTACTAGAAAAGTATAAATAAACCTGACTGACCTTTTCCTTTGAGGAAAAATGTCATTCTTAGCTTTCAGTTACTGATGACATTAAATGTAAAGTGTGTATGAGTTAAACGGATTCACTTATATTAATCTAGGTTCTTTAAGTCATGGATTATAAACAAGTACATTAAAGTTTTGAAAATAACTGGAAAAACAGAACAACGACTATGTAACACTTATTTATCTTTTACAGTTCTGTCGATTCCTGACCATGTCATTGTTCATGTGTGTGACTACCATTGTAATGCTTATCCTAATTTGCATACAATTTGTACAGGTAGGTATACGTCATTTGATAATCCTCACTAGGTTAAAGGGGCATAAGGCCAAATAAAAAAATATTATGTGGTTCCGATTACGCTCAATATTAGATTAGGTGGGGTAGGTAGACTTTTAATTTATTTTATTACATATTTTTTTTACTGTGTGAGTGTCTAGTTCAAGTTTTCTATTGTTTTCAAAATGGTCTGTGTGTTGTTTATTTCTTCTTATCAGATGTACAGCCATTACAGATTGGAAAAACACTTTTATTTTGTCTTTTGTCTTTTTAAGCTGTCAGTTTCCGTATCCACTATTTCTCGTCAGCCTTCACAATTTTCGCGATTTTATTTTTTTTTCTAGAACATGTAAAAAAAATATTGAAGGGCCGCAGTGAAAAACTATGTGGGGTTGGGTAACCGGAACCAAACATTTTTTTTTCTAGGCCTAAGCTGAGTTTACATGTGTTTGGGCAAAGTTTTTGTTACCAGTTTACAAGGTACTCGCAGTATTGTACTTACTGAAGCATATACTTTACCATCACTTGAAATTGACTGAACTCAAACCTGGTATTAGGATATAACTCAAAAACGATTCGGTGACGTAATTTATCATGATACGTATCGTTTATTAGAAAATATGTTGAGGAAATTCCTACAATGCAATTAACTATTCTAAAATGCCAATCATAGAAGACATACGTCGACTTTAACATTATACAGGAGACTTATAAACTCAGCTTGTGCCACTTTGAATGGCTATGTTGATGATCAATGGGTATTTATTTTCCACTTTTAGTTAATAAAGTAATTCTACCGTGTTTTCCTACCATGTTGAAGCTGCACTAGCTGCAATTGTAATTTTTTGTGTGAAACTATTTTGTAAGATACAATGACTTATACTTAACATTGTTCACCCTGAACACTAATTGAATCAGCTGTGGGTAAATATATTTGTGTAGCTGTATTAGCTGTATACATATGCTGCAATATATCCTATCAAATTTAAGTTGATTTGTGGGTGCAAACCCAACAATCAGCACCCTGATAAATCACAATCTGAACGCATTACTAAATACAGATGCAGTAGACCTCTATTTCTATTTGAGATGTACAATGTATAATTATTGGTATTTTAGGAAGGTAAGATGAAGAGGTGAGGAGAGGAGAGGAGAGGAGATGAGACGAGAAGAGATGAGATGAGATGAGATGAGATAATGTACATGAAGTTAAATAATAGAAATTTACTATGCACCAATTTGTATGATTGCAAAATAAAATTTATTAATCTTACGATATCCAGATACAAAAAATGTTAGTCAGCCAATCAACATCTCAACAGTCACGTGATATCCATGAGCAGGTTGACTCACGAGTCATCCAAACAAAGCCATCATAAGTTTATGAAAAGACTCACCCCAACCGTGTATGCACGAGAAATGTCCATATTTTCATCATTTTACACTGCAGAATAATGATAAATTATTCACCAATGTTCTTTATTGTATGATGAAATTTCTCTTTTTTTAAAGCGTCCATGCCACGGCGTGGATGAGACAGCTATAGCCTTTGTTGCCATAGAAGCCAAACTGTATCTTCTATCAATGCTTGTAAGCTGCTCAACGCCTAGAGGAAAGGGTCTGGTGTTGGATAGGATACCTAGTATGGGAGAACTGACAAGAGTGACGTCACCGTAGAGAATATGGGCACCCCTTATTTATACAAGAGGACCAATCGTTGTTTTGAATGTTGGAGTTGACTGAACTTAGCTATACTTACAAACTTAAAGGACAACTATTTGACCTACTTGCAATGGTTTGTAATGGCACACCTACCCCGGGCACCTACCCTTACAAAGATACGTCATTCGTTCTGTGATAGTCAAAATGTTCGAAATCGCCATTACTTAGGTGTAAGAAATTGATGTTACTCCTCTGAGTCAATATGTTTCTTCATTCAGCTTGAAAATACTTATGACCTAAATGCCTTTTCAAGGCCCTCGGGTCAATTATATTTTCTTTTAGCTGAACGAAGAAGAGTAGTTCAGTTTTATTGTGCCTTACAAGAGTATTTTATCAAAAATGTACATTGTCTGATGACATATTAAGCGTATTTGTTTATTGTAATGCTTTTACGAGAGATTATTACAGTTACCTTTGTGCCTTACAATAAACCACCACCTTGGTCTCTTTTACTTTTTTATGTTATTTACTTATTAAGGAAATGCTCACTAGTCAAACTAGTCAAATGTGATTTTAAGTAAATTGTTGCTACCAAACCAATGTGACTATAGAGTTTCAATTAGGCAGCACAATGTTTTTTACGTCTGACACACGTTTCTTTTTGTTGTTTTTTTTGGGGGGGGGTTTGTCGTGTTACAAACCACACAAAACAAAATACATACACTAATAGCAAAATACAAATCAACATTACTGTTGGATGAGACATGGTAGATTCAAAAATAGAACTGATTGTGTTCACTCTCAGATAAAATATAACTCTTCATGTGGATGCGCTATCAGTGCCTGTATTTTAATTGAATGTGTAATTCGTAACAAAAAAAACTGTGTAACCGTGCCACCTAATAGAAAGGTTATAGGCTTTCTAGATCTGTTTTTGTGGTAGTACCTATCATCAACCAAACATTTAAATGCGAATCATTACCGTCACCTTTATCATAGTGTTCAGATCAACGAAAATATCAAAATATACGGTTATGTAAGTTTGGAGTCAACTAGTATTTAATAAATGACTAGTTATGAAGATAATTTTGTATGCCACTTTTAGTATTTTTACCACTTTACATCTTTTCGGTCATAAGATGACCATTTTCAATTGCTGAACTGTACTGTAAATAGTGTTTTGTTTATGTAAATTTGGCTTCAATTTACTTCAACATTATATGAAAACAAAATGTGAAATCGTCAAAAATGTAATAATTTTATTGTTGATACAAGACATTAAATGTCTACGCAATATGCAAATATAATATATGGATATTTCTTGTATTTTAATCTTTTCCTTCAAATTCATTATTTTCAAGATCTTCACACGCTTTCAATGTCATCTTTCACCATGCTGACATGGCTTTGTTGTCATGGTAACAATTTAAGTTCAAATTTAGTCCAACCCAGTGTTATGGTCCGACCTTAGTTGTCTTTTCGTATTTCAAATGTATGAAGTGTGCTACTGTGTAGTTTCCAATCACTGTCATTGTATAGAAAAACAACCATAGTTTCAAAACATAATACAATACAATACAATACAATACAATACAATACAATACAATACAATATAAAGCAATGAAATGCAATGCAATGCAATACAATAAAATACAATACAGTAAAGTCCAATACAATTAAACATGACACGACACAAAACAACACAAAACAACACAACACAACACGACACGACACGACACGACACGACACGACACGACACGACACGACACAACACAACACGACACGACACGACACGACACGACACAGCACTACACAAACAACACAACACAACACAACACAACACAACACAACACAACAGAACACAACACAATGCAATGCAATGCAATATATATTTTCCTCCAAACAAAATTGATATTCTCAATACGGCATTAAGTAACCCTACAAAAACAATTGCACTAAAGGACACGTCATTGAAACGAAAATACGTAGACAATTATAACATTTTCAAAACGTGGGCGGACACAATAAAATTATACCGATGTATTATCATCAGTAAATTGACAAGGGTAATTAACCAGCCATTCCTGACACAGTAGAGCCAGAAGATTGATAACGGAATAAATGGATAATTATTCTTTGTGGGTTTACCAAACTGTTAGACATTAAATTTGACCTGTGTCACTCCCTAAATTGTTACGATAAAAGTCATCAGACACTAACGGTTTCCCTGTGTTCTCTAATTTCACTGTTCACACATTTGCATAATACAAAATGATAATGGGTGCCTTTATCTTTACAAATAAAGCTACCGTTTATCATTAAAACTGTACAGACGACCTTTTTTACCTCTGCGCATCATATTTACGCATGCCACAAGTGTTCATAATTGACGTCATTACTACTAACTTTTAAAGCAGAAAGGAAATAGCAGTAATTAGAAAAAACATCAAAATGGTGAGGGCAAACAAATCTAACTATTCTGTCAGTGATGACAACATTGAAGTACTGGACACTGAAGTGGATGAAACGAACTCAAGCAAGCATTCAAAGTCTTCAGATTCCGAATCTGTTTCCTTCGATGGCGATGGAAAAGAAGATAATTTGCATACCGCGGCAGGCATGCGCAGTGCGGGAAAAAAGTCTGTGTCGATTAATGTCGACTCGCGATCGTCTTCTGATAGATCTAGTGAAAGTTCCATTTTGTCAATAACAATTTTTAAAGGGATAAAACAGTTCAATCGTGCAGCTACGTTATCACTGTGTGTTATTAATATTGGACTTGGTATATGTGCAATATTACTAGGACTCATAGCTGTTGTCAAATCATGTCGTTACTATGACGTAGGAGCACCAATATGGACTGGATTTCTTGTAAGCTAAGTGATATTTAATTTCATTTGTGTTTAATGTATGTGGTATGACAGTGCTTGTTTTGCATGTATTGGTCGTTGTTGTTGTTGTGGTGGTGGTGGTAGTGGTAGTAGTAGTGGTGATTATGATGAGAAAGATTGGGCAATTTTGAGTTGCCGTGATGTTGGTGTTAGTACTAGTGCTGGTGCTGCTGCTTGATAACTTTTTACAGCTTTTTGCAATGTATTGAGTTACAAACACAGACTTGGTCTGTGTCAAGTCTGTGTTGGTTTCGCATTGTTATTGATTTTTGAAGTAGGAAGCAATGATAAAATTGTTTATAAAATTGAAAATCCACAATAAATATCAAAATAAATAAATAAATTGTGTTTTTATGTCTAACTAAGCAATTCATACATTGACTCATGTGCCATTGTACTCTATTCTATTACAGTTGTTGTGTAACTCTGTGGTCGGCTTTGCAGGGGCGATGATAGCCAACTACAATCTACATCCAGTAAGTAATATGATAATGAATTATATATTACATTGAACTCACGTCTGCTTCGTGTTTATATTTGTTTTGGGTTTGGGTTTTTAGAGGTTTTTGTTTTTGTTTTTGTTTTTGTTGTTGTTGTTGTTGTTGTTGTAGTAGTTGTTGTTGTTGTTGTTGTTGTTGTTGCTGCTGCTGCTGTTGTTGTTGTTGTTGTTGTTGTTGTTTGCCTAGATGGGCGTTTCTAGATGTAGATCGTACTTCAGCGCAATTACAGAAATTACAAGTGGTAAACCTTCAACTGAAAGTTTAAAAACCATATTTCTATAAGAACATTCCTTGTCAAATGCTGAGTATCATAACGCTTTATCAGAATCCAAACATTGGTTTGATATATGTAAATCCCACGAGTTTTGAATTTTACAGTGCTTAGCAACAATTCAAGATAACATCAAAACATTACTTGGGTCAAATTTATTTGTGGTTTTGAATATTAAATTGAATATGTTAATTTCCTTAATGTTTTACATGTATGGTAATTTCGACAATTTCTCATTCCCATGGAATTATTTTTTGTCAGCTACCTTCTCATCATTGGTTTTGGTTACACTACAATGTGTGTATTAACTGTCACCAACTGTCTGTGTCTATATATCTAACATGGAAGTTGTATTCTATCTAATAGCTTCATTGGTACGTACTTCTTTCTTTGCTGGCTTCACTTGTGTCCGTTGCACCCACTGCACTATCAATTCACGCTGCGTTGACAGAACCAAGTTCACCAGGACCTGAGTGTACAGGACGCTGCTCATCACACGTGAGTTAAACATCTTAATATAATAGGCATGACTTCTTTTGTTGACGTGAGCTTTTTTAATTCCTACTCATCTCCAGCTCCGGACGACGTTTCTCAGGTCGCAGGTTCAGGGCACAGAGTACATGCACACTAAAACTTCTCAAAAGCATTAAGCTTCTTTATCCTTTTTTTACAATTTTTTTATAAAACACCATACTGGTATACATTAAACTTGTTCTTACAATGTGAGAGTAACATTCCTCTTAATTTGCCTATAATAATTGTTTTAATGATAGTGATAATAATTACCTAGTATGTACTCTTCATCTACTGTATGCTTTTTGTAAATATTTGAAATTGGCATACCAGAGTAACCAAAAGGCAATTCTCCATTAGTTTAATTAATAGCTTAGACAATAGACTTTTTATGTGTATTTTGTTGTATTCTTGTATATGTTATTTGTATATATATATATATATATATATATATATATATATATATATATATATATATATATATATATATATATATATATATAATGTTTTCAAATTATGGTAACAAGATATGTCCTGTTTATTTGCCTAATAGAATGAAAGGGTTTTTCTAGATTCGTTGATAGCGTTCATTACTAGTATTGCCTGTATCACAAGTATGACGTCATCCATTTTGGTTGGTAATCTTGTTTGTTGGTCTACAACTAAACCTGTAACTATGGCTGACAACCGTGATGCAATTACGGTACGTATTTTCTAGTTTTCTCTTACAGTCGTATTAGCCTCGAAATTAAAAGCCTCTCATTGTATTCAAGAAAGCTTCAACCCAATCTATAATGATAAAGACATAATCGTATAAAGTTTTGAAATAAGATAGAGGTGAAAATGATATCTTAGAATTTCGAAATTACTATTATTAACTCTATTGAAATATAAATGATTATAGGTTTCCTTTAAGATAGAATACACTTGGGGACCAATTTCCTTGAAAATAGATGTTCTTCAATTCCCTCTAATATTTGCTATAGAAAAAACTAATTGGTTTCGATATTTACTTAAATGTCGGCCGTCTGTCTCTCCAAACCAAGTGTACGGTGAAGGATTTGGTGACTTAATAACGCCGAGGTATTGAAATTAGTTAGAGGACGGTACACAGCTAGAGGTGAAAGGTTAATTGTTGACATTTACATAGAGAGGGCCATATAAATTTGCATGAATACACTAGATTCGACCTACGTATACGTTTGCCAGGTGATAAACATGTGTGCTATCATAAGATAATGAAATACCAGTATCGCTTGCCCGCCATGTGATTTTAATTAACCCAGTATATAAGTCGAAATTACCTTAGTTTATTTTCTTTCAGGAAAGTGAGAATTCTATTTCGATGCAAACTCCTCGTCTGTCATCCAGGGATGGAGTGTCGTGGATAACGTCATCAACCGTACCCATTAGAGATAGTAAGTATCAAATTAAATGGATGGAGACATCATTGTCAGTGAAACCTTTATGATATTTATATTTAGTGATACTCTGTGATACTTGCACATGATAGACCGTTTGATCATGTACCATAGTACAGTTTCATTGCCTCTGACATGTTATTAAAAGTAAACACTATAGCAAAGTAAGCAAAGGTATCAAATGGAGAATCAAACATCACACATTTAACCTTTGACATGACTTGTCAGAAAATGGTAGAAATCCAAGATGGCCGCCCAATGGTTTACGAGTTTCAGCCATTGCTACATGTACTTCCCTTTTTCCCGACTCTTTATATGTAAATTGGCATCCATATTAGCATTCCTGTTTCTATGGTTATTGTAATGTTTACCATTACTTTTCAGATTTGGGCATGAATTCTAAGTGTGTCAACAAAGACTACACTGCAAAACCGACCTTGCGGATACTAAGAACCAATAGGAGTTCGCCATTTGGTGGTCTAGCTAATAATTGGGGACTTGTCTGGCATCCCAAGACCTACAGTACCTCCCCTAACATCCCACACACCGGATCAGCACCAAATATCACTCTTATTTTGTAAATTTTGCTAACATCTGAACTGGTGCAGGATTTTTGCCGAAAGGATTAAATCTGATTTGTATACAGACGGATCTAAAACCTTTCATATGTCAGTAATTTTATCATTTCTTTTACTTACCCATAATTAAATTGGGTGTTGCATTCAAATATTTGGTGCATGCATAAAGTCATGTTTTGGTGATCACATAGTTTACACTTTCATTAACATTCCCATCAGCCTAAACCACCACAACTAACTTTACTTGTTTAGAAGGTTTGCATATAAATGAAAATGGAATTATAGTTTTCATGCGAAGCCGTTCATGATAATCATTGAGGTTTATTAAATTTGATAACAAAGTGGGTGTTTCTTTGAGGGACAGTCATTGATAACTAATTTAAGTATTTGGATGAGTTTTGAATCCCTGGAGACGTGGTATATTGCAGAAGAATCAATTGGAATATGGCTTATATATATAAGTTACTTCAACAATACGTTTAACAACAAATGGTTTATTCAATTATGCATTATTAGGTTGACAGTGAATAGTTCAAAGTGAACAACAGGTTGTAAATTATGAGAGATGATTTCTTCGATGATATGTAATATGCTAATTTGGCGTCGCCATTGACTTGATTCCATCATTTCCGTCGCCATTAAAAAAATATTGCATCATTTCTATAGCTTTGAATTACTTATTTAGTGTCATTTCAGTTTGAAAGGACCATGGCATTCTATGTATGTTGTTCTCTGAAACATGATAACCGATAATTTTCTATGTCAGAATTATAATTTGCCCTCAAAAGGAACTCTCGTACTTCTTGGTTCGAAGGAAAGTCATACTGAATTGCACTTATTTGGTAATAGAATAATTTTTCCGATATACTACGAAGTTTCTCTGTGTCATCTATTAAATGTCCACCTTCACACACGTTCTTCTCTTTGCTGCTGTCAATCAGTCCTTTCATTGTTGCAAAAAGACACGGTTCATTGACATCCTCGTCCGCACACTTTATTCTGTGTTGTTCCTGTTGTGCTGCAAGACGCTCTTCTCTGACCTTGATGGCGTGTGCTAAGATGGCGCGACGTATTTGATTTCTTCGTGCACGTGTCAGTATACAGGATGTCTGGTCCTCACTATGGTCATCTTCATAGACTTTCGTCAAATGTGACGTGGCTGTGTTCTGCTTGTGCGGAGTCCAGCCCTTCCGGTGTGCCCTGGCAGAAATCGCTCGTGCCATCGCTCCAAACAGGTCAATTTTATTTTTAGGTTTTTCTTCTTGTTTGTCTTTGTCTTTTGAAAAGAGAACTTGCATTTTTCCTCGTAACCCATCAAATACACTTCTTCCATCCCCAGAGGCTGATTCGCCCTCTACATCCTGTGTTGCAGCATCCACGTCTTCCTCAGCATCGTCAGCATCATCCTCGATCTCGACATCAAGTTTCATTTTCCTTCTATTATGTAAAACATGTTGAACGGAATCCATGGCAATGATAGATTGGAGAAATACCGCAAGGAATGGTATGCATGGTGGTGATTTCATAGCTTCGTCCAAGGCCTCATGGTAACAGGCGAAATCTCGTTCATCACTCATAAGATGTAATAACTCTAAAAACATTCTACCGAGAAAGAAAGAAAGAAAGAAAGAAAGAAGGTGTAGCGTTTACTGCCTGTTATGTAATGTTTTAACAACCATGATAGAAAAAAAATGTTTTGTTCATGGTGACATATATAGTTGATGCTAATAAATGATAATGGAAATGGCCATAAAAAATATTATATTACACATCGCATTGTGCTTGAAAGCTAACATATTGCACTGACCGGAAGTGACGTTCAGGTTGGAAGCGAGGCGGTTTCACTTGGTCGTCTGCTTATTCCATGTTCATGGTACAGAATATTGTACTGTGGTGTTGTACAGGGTTTCGACAAAACGAAGCTTGTTTCATGTGAACCTGCGATATTACAATATATCTCTCCATGTAATAACATGTACATGATGACCTTGACCTACCTGTATTGTCTGCTGTGTACTTTTTTCAAGTAGTCCCATGTGTCATGAAGTCGGTAAACCGGTGTCACTTGTAAACCTCCTAACACAGCTCGAAGAGAATTGAAATTACGAAAATTGTAGCACTGCTCAGCAACCTATAAAATTGTAACCATGACATTTATAGCATTACGTGCAAACCAATGAACCTAAAATTACGAAATTTATAGCAAACAACGACATGTGTGGTTTAAAGTCATTTCATATTGTCCAACTGTGTTTATCACTAGAGGTCGCTGTCTGATTAAAGTTAGTTCAACCCTTCCATGACTAGAGACGAGTTTTAAATAATATGGGGACCCAATTTATATGAATATTTTCATAATTACAATAATATTAATTTATTAGGAAGCAACATCTCTTTAATTCCATTCTAAAATGAAGTTGATATATGCCAAAAACTTACATAAAACAAGAATTTTGTCCAAACAATTCTGGCGGGAATGTTTTCAGTATTGAAGGGGTTAAGTACATCATTCTACTTCCTTCAGTCATTATAATAGAAACAACAGACAGTGGTATACTGTATGGACAACCGTTTCTTTTCATAAATACTTACGTCAATGAACTTGGCCAACATGTCCGTTCTCTCTACCAGAGACTCATGACGCAATATTTCGGTAGCAACTAGATTGACAATCCGTTCAAAGAATTCAATACTTGCCATAATATTTGGCGACCTGTAATGCTGATGGGAGAAATGCACATGATAATAAATACTAATGATTGAAAACTTGAAATTTAATTGTGTCTTTATACCGACAAATAGAAAAAGAAACTACTAACTTCATATATCAATCGTAATGACTATATCAGAATATTGTAATAAATGTGGTGCCATGTGATTCCACACGATTTCACGTGGTAGGATGGAATGTGATAGGATGAGACCGGACGGGATGGGATGGGAAGGTACGAGGTGGGGATGAGATGTGACGTGACCGACAGGATGACGTGATGTGTTTAAGATAAGATATACTTTATTGTCCACCGAAACATGGACATTTCGGCACTAGGCGATACATATAAAAACAACAGACAGGTTACAAGAACAACAATCTAAATAAAACAATATTAATGTTTCGATGTGAAACGATATATGACACATGCAATGATATTATATATGCTATGACATTTATTAAATTAGATCAGATTAGATTAGTTATGTTATGTTATGCTATGCTATGCTATGCTATCCTATGCTATGTTATGTTATGTTATGGGATGCTATGCTATGCTATGCTATGGTATGCTATGCTATGCTATGTTATGCTATGCTATGCTATGCTATGCTATGATATGCTATACTATGCTATGCTATGATATGCTATGCTATGTTATGCTATGCTATGCTATACTATGCTATGATATGCTATACTATGCTATGCTATGCTATGCTATGCTATGTTATGCTATGCTATGCTATGCTACGCTATGCTATGCTATGCTATGCTATGCTATGCTATGCTATACTATACTATGTTATGCTATGCTATGCTATGCTACGCTATGCTATGCTATGCTATGCTATGCTATGCTATGCTATGCTATGCTATGCTATGCTATACTATACTATGTTATGCTATGCTATGCTATGCTATGCTATGCTATGCTATGCTATGCTATGCTATGCTATGCTATGCTATGCTATATTTTAAAACTTTCGTAGATGACGCATTTCAGTACCAAACCTATGGACAACCAGCCTTACCTTGTCCTTCTTAGTCCAACCACAATCTACAAGTTCAGTGTCACGTATTCTGATAATCAAATCCCTGCCAATCAAGGTCAGTTCTTTGGCAATAGAATATGGTCCTATATCATCTGCATGTTTTACCACTGGCTCTTTCTTTAACCCATTGGTATCTAAGAGACTTGATTCTGTAAGTTTGTCTTTCATATTTGAGTTATCAGCTTTCGCTCTCGTTCGTAAACTCCTGGAATATTGTGTTTCAGTTTTCATCTCTTCGGGCGTCTCGTTTGACTCTTTTCTAGGGCCTTTCCGTCTGAATCGTCCGCATAGAATGCGTTTCATTTCTCTCTTCTTGGACATATTTCGGGGTTTGTCTGAATTTCGTAGCGAAAGAAAGAAAAAAAATAAAGATTCCTCTAAATTGTTAATACTGACCATAAAACCACGATGGAGAGCGGGCATTACGGAATTAGATTGTTAAAAAGAAAAATGAAAGAGAAATATTTTTGTCATCGAGAGATCGAAATATATGTTTTGAACTGTGTCTAAGGGAATGGAGTAATAAACAAAAGAGAGAACAAAAAGGGGGTCTCAGAGGAGAATGAGATTGAAAGACACGATGAAACAGTATATAAACCAGGAACAGAAAGTCGCCTGACTCCACAAAACTCTTATTAACGTCGCTAGTTTCCGGTACCGTCTTGTTTGACCTTACATATAATCTCAGACCAGCTATGGTAAACCATTTTGGTCGATTTGCTTCTCAGCTGTGAAATAAATGGACTGGTAAGCACATTTATATAATTAAGGATCAGTTGTTTGTAAAGTTGTTATCGTCAGAGCAATTACAGAATTCCTACCTGAACTCTGGTTACAGCTATTATCTGTATCAGTCTCTTGTCTTCCAGTCTGCAGCGGTTTTGACAATTTTCTGAGTTCAGCAGAAGTAAACCTGTTGGGAGATATGAATCAGAGAACTGGTTGGAGAATAGTTTCAATTTGCCATTATCAAAGCATTTGTCACAGTTTATATACCTTTACATGTATAAATTATGTATTAGGGACCAAGACTAATTTTGACATTAATTTTATGGCATTTGGGAAAATGCACAGAATATTTATCTGAAGACACTCTTACGTCACCATGATATATTCTGTAATGTACAGATGTGTCTGTGCCTGTCTGTCTTATTGTTAGTTTATATATTTATTCGTTTGTTTGTTTGTTTGTTTGTTTGTTAGGGTATATATATATATATATATATATATAATATATATATATATATATATATATATATATATATATATATATATATATATATATATATATATATATATACATATATATATATATATATATACATATTACATATAAGCTTAATTCACAGTCGGACAGTTTATTCCCTGTCAGGACATTGAACAAAACATAATTACCTACCAACATATTGTCCTTCGTCGTTTACTTTTGTCACTGTTCAGGGTAATAAAATCTAAGTCCACGTCTGCTTGTCGTGTTTGTTCCACTTTTGTCGCTAATGCAAATTCATCTGTGTTGAGAAGCATCACGTGACCATTGACGTAGAGTGGTTTCATGGAATCACTTTCATTTTGGAGATCAGCAATTACAAAGGAAGCTCGATGAGTGAGTTCGGCAGCTTTCGGCATGTCTTCGACAAAGTTCGCTTCTCCTTCTAGAATGTCCGGAAGCGACGCTTTATGTATGATAGGTTCTCTATCGATGCAGAATTGGTCTTGAATGTTCTTGCTAAGAAACAAGGAACACAATGATAGGGCGACTTCTGAATGCAACTATAGGGTAGCTAATGTTGACAAACGATATTGTAAATATGCAAGACTGTTTTGTCTCACCTAACCCAATGCCCAGGACTTCACACTAACTTTTTCGGTTCCACTACTTCTGTGTTGAGTGTCTCTCATTGCCCAACCAAAACCCCAAACATGTTTGTTCCATGTGGGTACATTATGTATTATCTTAATTCATAAATCGTTGCAACTCCCGTTGTTGGAATCCCCTCTCGCCCCCCCCCCCCCGCTCCCCCCCCCCCCACACGTCCACTCCACTACTACCATCGCATTCCAGAGTTGACTGTTCAAGCCGCCATTGTTGGCGCCCTAAAACACGCACCAATCCACAGACAGACAGACAGACAGACAGACAGACAGACAGACAGACAGGCACACATACACACACACACATGTTCATCATCATCATTATCATCATCACCACCACCACCTCCTATAAAGTTGACGATTCCACCTTGCGTTATGTTGAACCCCTTCCACCCACGTCACGTAACGGATAAATATGTCTTACCGTTGTTGTGTATCCTCAGCATTCATTATTCCAGTAAGAGCTGACATTGATGCAGCACGTCTTAGTACAAATGGTCCATGGGTGTGATTGTCGGCATTGGCAACACCAAAGAAATCCCCTACACATAGAACTAGACGACGAAGACATTGCTGAGGTACTATCTCTTCTAGATTATCTTCGTCGTCAGTCATCGGATCACTGCCTTCCGTTTCCCCAGACCGACTTGAATACTCCGACTCTAAGGAGACGTCATCATCGTCAACTTTGTCGACGATGACGACACTGCCGGTGTGGTCACTATCGCTATGAGTTGGTAGTCCAAGTGTGAAATCGTCCTGAATTGCGTTGCCAAAATCATCATTGTGAGTCTCTGCTATGTTCGTTGTAAAGTGCGCCACCCATTTCACGGCTCGCGATTCCCTTCGTTTATCCGGCGGAAAAAGTGCAAAACTTGCATGAAGAACGCAGCGATGACTGTTCGACATTGGATCCTCTAAACGCAGGGTATGTTCACTGCGATCCGCATCCCCTAGGTAGGGTACATGAATTTCATGTAACCTAGCAACCCAATGATGCCATTTTTCCTCTCTCTCAACATTTTCTCCGAACTCAAAATATTGGGTAATTCCATTCATCATCCGAAGTTTCAGTTTATGTTGTGTCTTGTGCCAGATAGATAACTTAACTACACCTAATGAATACAGGTGTGATAGTTCCAGATCTTCGAGATCGTAGTCGTCATCAGTCGGAAGATCTTCGGGATCGATATCTTTGTTCGGATCCATGTTGTCTTCGGCTATGAGCAGGAGTGAAGGCGTCAAGCCAAGTAGTACGTATCTCAAACTAGTACCAGTTTCAGTTTCTTGTACGAACTCGCCTTCCACCAAGACCACATCTTCGAAGATTGAATATTCATTGCTCCACAGCAGTCGCTGTAATCGTGCCATGCTTGTGGAGCAGGAAGAGAAATGGTATTCATGAATGTCATGTGCTATATATACGGATGGGTGCTACCCATGGCCACCCCACTCCCACACCCCACAGTGTAATTTTCTTTTCACAGCCAAAGGACATAGAAAATCTATTCGGATCGAAGTTGGTGAAAAAAAAACATGAAATTTCAAATCAAGCGTTCCAATACTGATTTACAAACATGATATATTTGTATGTCTAAATTCGTGAAAGGTAGCAGGAATATAATGTGAGAAATGGACGTAAGAAATTGATAGATGTGTACGTCAGGATTGTTTCGGGAAAGATTTAAATTTGTTTGTTCGAAGACCCTCATCATGCTATCGCGAGATTATATTGACACAATTGTAGCATTCTTAGCATTCAGTTATTATCATTTTAGCTATAACAAAGTTTTAGTCAATATTGGCCATCGGTTGACTAATTCTTGTGGAAAACTTAAAAACATGTCTCGCCAATATTTAACAATGAATTTACATATTCCTCACATAAACTGTATAATTTGTTCTTTCTCACAATTTATACTTCTCTTACATTTCGTTGACAATGCAAATTGGTGTGAATGTGAATGACTGTGGGGGGGGGGGGTAAACTCCCTGCCACCGTCAACTTAAACTGCCTCTGACGCCTTACTACGTATACACACACTGTTTAGTTGCTCTGAGCTCACATGTTCTGGGGGCCTGTACGTTAATAGCCACGTTGGAGGCGGTTGGTACGGGAATAATAAATCATGCATGTGTGTGTGTGTATGTGTGTGTGTAGGCCCTGTCTCTGCATCATTCTCGCAAACTTGAGCTGTTATTTCTTCAGCGACACCGCGAAATAACGAGACGGTGCCGTAAAAGAAGCCGTGGTTTGCGACAATGTGTCTGCATACGCATGTCTCTATCTGTGTGTAATTACTAACCATTCACTATAAATGTTTCTCTACATCCAAACATATCAAACGGCAGTTGTCGAATTGTAAAAAGTGAGCTCAGGCTTTTTGAACTAATTTAAATGGTGATGGACATAAATTCATGTTACTTACCTGATAATAGTATATCAAATGTGACTCTCACAGAATATACATTCCACATACATTCGAATTCGAACTCTGAGACAATAATGACGCAAACACTCGAACCTTCCTTCCCACAATTCAAAGTGCTGAAGAAAATAGAACCATACGCACATGTAGGTATCGCGTGCAAGATCACTGGGCGCGTTCGATTAGCACAATCATAATCATGGTTTATTTATCACAAGCATGATTTCGCGTTTGATAAGTACCATTCATAATCATGATTGACCTAATCACAGTAATCATGCGTCGAATCATGATTTACGTGATTACAAGATGGCGGACAAAGTAATATTATAAGGGGTCGCGCACGCGTTTTTTGACGGCAGGTTAGATGTGACGGAACACATTATGTAAATAAATTGTGTTCGGTGATATTGGTAATGTGTTATCAATGTAATCATTTTGATTTTATTCATAGAAAAGGTGTGAAGCCTCTTTTAAATGTCAAAGTTTACATGTAAGTAATCCTGATCATGAGTGAGCGTTTTGTTTACAACCTCGTTTCCAAAACTGACGTCAGATGAATCACAATCATGGTTGGGCAAATCGAATGTGTCCCAAACCCTTTGAAGAACGCCCTCTTTTGCTCCACCAATCACTATACTAGTACTAGTACACACACTTGTTGCCTGGCCTATTAAATTCGCGCACTACCAGACGTCAAATTACCCCTCGTGCTCTTATGTAGCAACTACTTTCTTCGGCTTTCAGCCTATGGAAAAAGTTGCTGGATATGTAGGTAGGAAGGTCCTTCCATTCTGCAAAACAGCCCTCGTAGCAATAGATGTTTACACGTGCCATCATAGCCATGCAATAATATTTCCACAGGCAAGGCCTTTGTGTAGTCTGGATGCCAACATGGTTGCATCTCGACCTAGCACTAACTAGACTAGCCTTTACGCGTATTCAGCTAAAATAAATCCAGCGCCAATAATCATACGACTACACTATATACACTTTACACATAGGCATATATACATTTATATATATATATATATATATATATATATATATATATATATATATATATATATATATATATATATATATATATATATATATATATATATATATATATATATATATATGAATTTATTGGTTAATAGAAACAGTGGAATGCAACACGTCACTGTAAATACAGGTACAATGAAGGGAGTACGTACTTTAAAAAAATCTGTATCGGACGACTCGGAGAATGTCACCCTTCAACTCAGCGACGTGGTTGGCACCCGTGTACGTGTAAAGACTGGTAAATTAAAGTTGCAATCACATACTTATTGTGTGTGTGTGTGTGTGTGTGTGTGTGTGTGTGTGTGTGTAATTTTGACAAAACTATAAGAAAAGCTATAATAAAATCTATAACAAATTTAATTAAATGGAGAGAGAACATTATTTTCATGTGAAAGTCACCATACATGTATTGTAAATATGTGTTTGATTATTTGTTGTTGACTTGCTATCATGTATGGTACGGTGAATTATGAAACTACAAAGATTACTGTCTGATTTCCATGGAAACAAGTATAAGGGTTCTTCCCGTAGTGTTAAATGCAATGTTTAGCAGTCACCATGAACGATGTATGGATCTCAGTAGGCATTCAGATTATCTTACTCACACTAAGCGCACTTACTAATGTACTTGTAAATAAAACTACGCGAGTTTACCACAATGAGTTTGTATATATTCATTTCGTTTTCTGTAAAATATCATAATATGTACTTTCTATGTAAATATTTTAATTCCTGGGTGTAAACTTCATCCGGGTAGGCTCGCTTGGTGTGATCAGTGACGTCATCACAGGTTCAACTTGTTTGGTATTTTCCAACTTGAAGGTCCGACAAATCTGAGGAAAAGAAAGATGAAAGTGATATTCTGACAAACGATCAACTTAAAGCACACACGTCTCAGGTAATATTCTTTGCTAACACAATCGACATATATTCCTTTGGCATGATCTTGTCCCACGTACAGCATCACGAACCTAATTGATCACCGTATACTCCCAGGATCACTATAATAAACTCTAATTGTATTCTGTAGAGCTTTGAATGAATTAAGTGGTAAATCAAACACATCACATCGAAGTAAAACATCGTCGTAAAGTTACTATAGACCCCTTTGCGGTAAGGTAAGCCACCGTGACGTGTAGGGTCTATGGGTAAACGCATCACTTCCGTAGTCTCGGTTACCCAGGACTAATCACTTCAGCAGACAGATACCTACAGCATTAATGCCACTTTGCGGCGAGACTGAATGAATCGAGTTGTGAATGAAAAGGTTCGCTAACATAGAAAGTAAATATCACACCAAAACAAAGTCAGGCGCAGTCAACGAAGC
The DNA here is from genome assembly GCF_964340395.1 of Glandiceps talaboti. Classification (NCBI taxonomy): domain Eukaryota; kingdom Metazoa; phylum Hemichordata; class Enteropneusta; family Spengelidae; genus Glandiceps; species Glandiceps talaboti. The sequence goes on from NC_135565.1 coordinate 15,020,004, forward strand.
GGTTTGTGCAAAAAGCTGTTTGTCCACTATTTAACCATGGGAAGGTTTTTTGTTGTGTTGGTCAGTGGGAGGGAAAAATAGCCAGTATTTCAGAGGGCAAAACTTAAATTTCTACAGACTGTGTGGACAAGTTTAATGTGTTAAACTTAAGACACCAACAATGCTGAATAATGGAGATATGGTATTGGGGATTATTCAAATATGGGGAAGGAGAGAGAGAGAGAGAGAGAGAGAGAGAGAGAGAGAGAGAGAGAGAGAGAGAGAGAGAGAGAGAGAGAGAGAGAGAGAGAGAGAGAGAGAGAGAGAGAGAGAGAGAGAGAGAGAGAGAGAGTGTGTGTGTGTGTGTGTGTGTGTGTGTCGGTAGTGGTTAGCAGACATGTGAATCCAGCGGAAGGGCGTTTTGTGAACGAATGGCTTTCACTTTCTCTTTTATTCTGCAATATACAAATAAATGTCAACTAACATTTGTTTCGCTTTTCCAAAAGAATTCAGAAAATAGACTCGTTGCCTGCACCAGTCCTGAGCAGGAAGAGACTCATTACAACGTATTATTTATAAATATCAATACTTACCCTGGCTAGCAGTAAGTGCATCTCCAGCTCTGCTAAGCGACGACCTATCAAAATATTATCAAAATTTGGTTACATATGTGATTGTACATTTCGATAGTTTTCAGAAGTAGTGAAGAAACATTTCATATTTAAATTAGCCAAACATTTGCGATGTAACTGGTGCACATTTCAGATAATTGATGTTATTAGAGTGCTGATAGTTGATGAAATCTACAAGTTAATTTAAAGTGATGTGATGTGATGTGACGATATGTGATGTGATGTGATATGATGTGATGTGATGTGGTGTGGCGATGTGATGTGGTGTGATGTGATGTGATGTGATGTGATGTGATGTGGTGATGTGATGTGATGTGATGTGATGTGACGATATGTGATGTGATGTGATGTGATGTGCTGTGATGTGATGTGATATATTGTGCCATTGTGGTACATGACGCGATGTAAGTACAGCAAGATTCAAGTTACCGTTCACCAGCTATTTTCGCTACACCCACGCAGAAGCCAATAGAATGAAAAACGTGCTACAGAAGATTGCGTTACTTGTGTCATTTTGTCTAGATGAAACGAACTATTACAATGACAACGTGCAGACATCAAGTGCATACATCTAACCCCGAAGCGTTTGCTTGAATGAAGTGAGTTATTTAAGGAAAGCCTTTAAGGATTGACAAAGTTAGGTAAAAACAACAGTACAACCTAATATACAAAAACAGCAGTGGATACCTTTGATGTAGGTTCATGGGATGCTTTTATCGGTTTATTTAAATTTGTGGTAGTTATAAAGTAACACTAGCAGTCGTACTCAACATTATAAGGTGTAGAGTTCTATCAGAAAACAGAGTCATGGGATCGATCCAGGCTCCTGTAGTGTTTATAATACTTTGACAAGTCACAAGTTACAATAATTACATTACATATTTTCGAGTGTAACTTGTCCCATTCTCGCAAGCAAACGCATTATTTTTTTATTTTTTTATTTTTTTATTTATTTATTTATTTATTTTTTTATTTTTTTTTTTTGGGGGGGGTTGTATAATTGCCTGATTATAGATTAATGAAACAAACCTAGACACATTCTTGGACCAAAGCCAAATACCAATGCAGCGAAGGCATGTACCGAGTCACTATCCTCTCGAAGCCACCTTTCTGGTTTGAACGTCATAGGGTCTTTGAAGATATTAGGATCACGACACATAGTAACCACCTGACAACTGATAACTTCCTGAAATTGAAAATTCGATAAGTTAGGGTGCTATTCTGAAATGAGGTACGTTTTGGAGTGATATTCTGGTATGATATGTTTCATAAGTTAATTAATGCATCGCCATAAACCACAGCCTCTTTTACGACCCCATCCAAGACGCACTGTCAAAAGACAGTGTCGTGGAAGAAATAACATCTCTGGTTTGCGACAATGAAGTTAAGGGTGCTTTTCAAATACAAATCAATTAAGTTTGGGTATACATACATTTCATGTAATTAATTTAAAATGGCCAGTTAGATATATCGGCAATAAAACGTCATTATAGTCTGACAGCAGCACAGTCGTTGACATACATTGTCGTGGACTCAAATATAATATTGTATCTAACAGATAGACTACCAGATGCAGTCGTTAGAGGCGCTTCTATAGGATGATGCTGTCCCTCGCATGAGGAGTTGTTATGGGGCCACCAGACATGGGCCACCAACGTTGAGTCTATGATGCGTCGGACATCACGTGAAGTGGAGACAATGTCACAACTGACCACGTTATACATTCTATGTTGAACATGGACAATAGAAAGAGAACGAGAGAGAGACCGTGAATACTTACCCCTGCTGGGATATTGTATCCCTTTATTACAATGTCGTGGTCTAATCGTCGTGAGACACTCAGTGCTGCTGGATACAACCTGGATACATAAAAAGACATATTATCAAATCTCTCCAAGTTAAAGACGCTACAACTAGGAGCTATCAACAAAAGAAATCATTGGCAGATAACTTGAAAATCGACAGATATTGCCAAGTACTCTAATATACTCCGAACTTATATGTTTGCTGTGTGTTACCATGGTAATGACCACAATACGTTTCTAGTTACGTAATAAAATGTTTGAAAATATCAAAATCAGCTACGTTATTTACCAGCAGTATACATAAAATTATGCATACGTCACGAATTGATGTTAAACTCGAAGTATTTCCTTTGCAATATTCTAGCATGGCCGATAATCAAAACATATACCCTTCGCCCAATCTCTCTTGAAAATACGTCAGAAAAATTGTTTCCTATGCAACATCTTAGCTTGATATTCTACATCTTTACCCCCTTCTATTCGTTGTCCTTCTATTGAAAATACGTCATATATTTACCTTAGTGTTTCCTTGACAACGCTTTTCAGGTACGGCATCTGGTTTAAATGTGACGGGTTAGGAGTCACACCTGTTGGTACCACGCTTTCGATTTCTTCAAACAGTCTTTGTTGAATCTCTGGATTGTTTGCCAATTCGTACATACTCCACAGTGTGGTGTTTGAGGTCTGTAACATAGCGAAATGCACGATGTAAGTACTACAGCAAGTTCACAACTCAGTATAAGAGGACATAAAAGGAAAAGACGGCCTTTCGTATAGTCTCTAGTACCCAGACTCTCACCGCCGGAGCTCTACTACTAGAATACCCAGACGCGTACGTCTGGTGGTCTCGTGGTATACGGAGAGTCCATAGTGGTGAGAGCCGGGATACCCAAGGCTACCTTTCGGTACACTTTCAAAATTTACTATGCAAGCGAATCCGTTTGGTAATTATGCTACCATAATTGCTAAGCTAGAATATAGTAGCGAACAAAATTCTTGTCACGCACACGCCTTTTCTATTGAACTTAGACAATTATATTTATGAAAGAAAAATTTACAGAGAGAGCCGAGAATACAGGTATACTTTGAAACCAATGAGCAAACACTGTATAACATGGTATTTGCTAGTCTTGTATCGAGACATCGGATCTGTGCTACGGAGATTGACGAAGAAATACCGATGATGACAGGTATCGCTGGTGCGGCAAAGCTCCAACTCGACAAAGCCGAGTACTATATGTATGCCAGTAGGACTGTTCAACATCAGACCACTAAAGAACTACCCATGGTCTAAGATCCAACCAAAAAATCTATATTGACCTTCTAAGTTCTAATTAGAATAGAATGTACTGTAGTAATACATCATTACTAGAGGGTTATTGTACAGCCTAGACTAACAGATACTTCGCTGACGATAAATCACTAGTCGAGTACGGGGCTAGATCAATAGTTCAATGCAGGATTTTAAAAAAAAACACTAAATTCTTACACGTAGGCCTCAGATTTGACAATTTGACATTTTTAAAAGAAGTATTTGTATTTTGGGGTACAAAACAGATCCATTAAAAGTAAAATCGTTTTTGTAAGATTAGAACCAAAATAGCCCAACCTATTCCCCACCCCCAAACAAAAGAATTTAGCTTGTTATCCTACATTGAACTATTGATCTCGCCCCAAAGCACATAACTTGTGATTTATACAGGTCCGGAGTGTAAACAACACGGTTTACATAAAACGAATAGAACCGTAAATCTACGTGTACCGTGTCTACGGCTGCTGCTAATAACTCTGTTGTATTGGCATATATCTCCTCTGTGTTAATTTTTCCTTGTAACACCAAGTACGTAAGGAAGTCAGCCTCGTCTTCGGTTACGTCTTCATTTTTCAATCTTTCAAATATCTTCGCCAGTTTTTCATCGATTAACTTCTTGGCTATATAATAAATGCAGAGATAAAAAAAAACATTGTTTACGAAACAGAAGCAAAACATTCAAATAAAGAAACACGGGTTCACCACGAGAGAAAATGAAAATGCAATAACTTAAGGTGTAGCCATTTCCTTAATATCTACAGCTATCTATACACACGGGTATATATACAGGTCTACAATTCTCACAACCCACATCAGATTTTCCGCTGACGTAACGCAAATAAGCGCTAGATGCGCATGCCGTAAAGAGGCTAGTTGTTTACGACGATCCCGTAAACAACTAGCTATCGCCTTTTTACGGCATGCGCATCTATACACGTAATGACAATGTAAGAGTACCTTTCTGTCACGCTACAAATTCCTAGACATTAAAAGGAATTCAATAAATTTGTAAGATTTTTTTCAAATGTGAAAAAATTCAACGTGAGGGTGGGAATAGTTTACTATATAGTGATGATGACATGATGAGGCATCGCGTTTGTCAACCAATCAACAAATAGCTTTTAATTTTGACATGCGCATCGGATGACCGCCGATGACCGTGGTCTGTAAGTAGATTGTAATAATATCATTGGTCCGGGCTTATCGGCTTGTCCTAATAGATTAGATCGCACCCACAACGGCTGATCTGTCAGTCTAAGTACTAGTCTGTATGGTACGTCATGGTGCCCTCTTTCGATCAAGGAAAAATGAGGAATGCATGGGCGACACAACGTATCTTGCAGTCCAGTTACCGTGTTGATCATTCCATCCTTCCTAGGCCTTCCATATTAGGTGTCACCGTCTAGCTAGTGGGTTTATATGTAAAACAAACGCCTGCGTTCTCACCGTGATCAAATATGATGTCCCAAGCCTCGGTATGCTTTCTCCAATGTTTGGTGTTCAGCATTTTATGATACTTTGTCGGAATCAGGATAAGGTAGATGAACTCCTCGAAGATCACGTGTACAGATCTGATGAAAGCTTCAGCCTCGGGATGAAGTCTGTCGTCAAGGAGATTGAGTCTTTGGTCGAACATGACGCTACCAGCAGCTGAAAACAAAGATGAACAGTATAATTTAGTAATTATTCTTCAAGTTATTAATATGCAACTCGTCTTCGACTCGTATTGACAAGGCCCCTTATGTGTCGTGTTTTCCTCCACTAAACGTCCAGACAAATATTTTGGAATAATTACCTGAAATAGTATTATTCATTGAGTTTGTCATTTTGAACAGACCTGTAACCTTGACAACAACACAAATACAGCTGGTCGGTTTATGTATGCGAAGAGTGACCACAGCATGTAAGCCTGCAGTATGATAACATTTGCTTCAAATATAACTCCGACAAAGCCATCTCACAGGAAGAGAACTACTTAAATGGTGACAAGTGTTTCGTCTGAAATCTTTATATTTTAAATACAACTTGATATCGCTGCAATATACAGATGGTGTATTACATTTTTTCCCAGATATGAACATCCAAGATACTTGTGTTGTCGGGCAATTGAAACTTATTTTGCCTATGAGAAGACACAAGAAAATGCAGTAGTACATGGTGAATAATTATAATGTACGGTCTATGATTGTACATATATATGGACCTTATTAAATATCTTACCATCCATTGCATATTTAAACAAATCATTCTCCAGATCTTCGATCACAAAATCATCCCCAGCCTCGGTTTTACGTTTGAGTCTGTCCACTAGATCAGTAACGACGCTGTTAACAGTGTCAGCATACGCCACTACCGCTTTGGGTCGTAACAAACGTTTACTTAATGCTGAACGGTTTCTGTGCCACTCAACTCCATCACTATCATAGTGGTAGCACCCACCGTGTAGGAATAACAACAACAATCATTTTATGAAAAGTACTTTACGCATACATGTTACAATTAGACACAGATGTAACAAATAATATTACACCAATGAATTTATGATGTTTTTTCCAAAGAACAAACGATTTTATTAAGTAAAGTTTGAAGAGAAGTTAAGTAAGTGAAGGGCTCCTTCTAGTTTTCTATCTATCTATCTATCTATCTATCTATCTATCTATCTATCTATCTATCTATCTATCTATCTATCTATCTATCTATCTATCTATATATATATATATATATATATATATATATATATATATATAGCTAACTAGCTATCTATTGTTCACTAAAACCAGTCAATCAGCCAATAAATCAGTCAGTCTGTCTGTCTATCTGTCCACCGACTCTCCCCATCCCCCCTCGCTCTTCCATCCCCCTGTCTATAGCTAGCTCACTTTCATTCATCTGTCCATCTATCCATCCATCCATTTATCGATCTGTCTATCTGTGTGTATGTGTGTGTGTATGTATGTATGTATGTATGTATGTATGTATGTATGTATGTATGTATGTATGTATGTATGTATGTATGTATGTATGTTCATATATATGTTTGTCTGTCTGTCTATCTATCTATCTGTCTATCTATTTATCCATCCATCCATCGATATGTCTCGTTGTTTGTCCGTGTGTCCATCTGTTTGTTGTCTGCGGGCCGTCTGTCTCTGACTGTCCCTGTCGGTCTGACTTACTGTTTTCTGTTTGTCCATCTGTCTATAATCAGTTATATACAATATACGTTTATATTTATACAGCGATAGGTGAACAAAGTCGAAAGGTGTCAACCAATATAACAGTTCAAAGGTTAAGGTCATAATAATATTTCAAACGTCAATGTTCTTTTCAATGCTTGCCCAAACGTTTTCGCCTCTGGACAACCTAGGATGAAGTATAAAAAATATCAAAGAACGCAAATCATGATATTGTTTATAAAAATAACTACGTAACGTTACCAGTACAAGTGAACTTACACCAATAACACTCCGTTCGATCGGCCACGATGTTCCCTGTAGGCTACCCACGGTGTAAATTCTAAGCGTCGTGGATATTTCCCTTCCTGACGGAGAACGGTCTCTACGTCCTTCGGGTCGTACAGGCCAACAGTTCGGAACGCTCCCATTCCAGATTTTGTTATTGGTCCATACTGATCCCGCAGTTTCCCCATCATCTCCCAGGGCTTTCTAATTCCGTCCTTCAGCAAGGCTTGGTACATTCCAACCACAAATCCTGTTATACCACCGGGAGGACCTGGTATTGCATCGTAAGGTTTAACTTCTGCGATGGTTTTCTCAATCGTCCGTGAACCTGCAGCTGGTGTGTATACTGTGTCGTCGACATTCTGTTGTGTACGAGCAGCACTCGCCAGACATCTGTAGCCTGGTCGCTGAAGGAACAGACTGGATCGGTGTACGATACTCATGGTTGACATTTTATGTCGTCTGACACAGTGTGACCTATACACAAAGGATTAAAAAGATAACCGCCGTGTTTAGCATATAACCCTAGTTATATAACACATACATATATAGATTACACAATGCACAGAACGAGTATTGTCATCATCGTCGTAAACCATATGATATCCTCTTTTACGGCACCGTTCATGTCGCAATGCCAAATTGCAGTATCGCGAAAAAATCACATGGGCACGTATTATTGCTTAGATTGCCGCCCTGGATTGCAGTTTTCTGAGGAAAATATCGTACGAATCCTGCTGCTACAAATGTATCAATCTCTGTACATGTACTTATATTACAATAATGTGGTTTTTTTCTTACAGGTAGGAATATATAGTCAAAAGGTTATTATCTTTAGTCTGTAGACCAGGAAAACAACAATCTAAGAAATATTAGATGCCCCTATGGAAAATAAAGAACAGCTCTGGTTTGCGAGAATGAATACTGTGATTGTGCAAGCTTTGGAAACCACTCACTTATTGGATATTGTGTAGGGACAGTGATTGAACATTGTAATGAAAATTACGTGAGTGAGTGAGTGGAGGTGTAAATCATAATAACTAGTCTAGTTCCTAACGACCTTATTCCGATTTTACACTCCGTTATCTTCATACATTACGTCTTGTAAAATCGGAACACGGTTGTCGACAGGAACTAGACTATATTAGATGATACCGTACATGGACGATACTAGTTTGGGTCGTCTCAGGTCGGCTTGTGTTATAGTGACTTTCAATGAAAACAAAATCATATGCACGATACCTCTCAGCCTCGGCTACTAGCCTGTCAAGTCACTGGCTCTGTGTCGGACTCAATGTGTGCGATCACACGGATCAAGTCAAAGAGTAGACGAGCCAAATATCCCTCCTATCCTTTGGCCGACTTGTACGTTAAAGCATGTAAGTATAACCCACTTATACTTCTATGGTTCAAGCATGAAAACGTGAACTGTTTGCACAATGTGATTAGAGCGTGGGTACCTTTATACCAAGCTATATATACTATAGAACTTTCTGTAAGCTAGCGTCAAAAAAGGTCGTTGAACCCTATGTGAATAGCTATTTCATCAACGAAAAGGGCAGTGACCTTAAATAAAACAAAACCCTTTGTGCCATGTAAATCACAATTTTCTAGTGTGGTCTGAACCTATCCGACTGACAGTACATGCATTGCAAAATATGAAATGTCTTAGAATGGGCACTGTCAACGGCAATTGTCCGGTATAGTACGTTTTACAAATTTGTAACAAAGAACGACCCTAGCTATGTACTCCCCATACATAAATGGCTTCACGAATGTGAGAGCTGGGATTGAATCATTGGCCTTGTTGTGATCGGCAAGATAAGTGTGTTATAGTGGTATTGACAATCTAAAGAGTGTTATCCCTCCCTCCATTGTGACCTGGCTAGTACGCCATTAATATGTAAAACATTCCGCTGGACCTATAGTTGTCATATGTGTTTATCGTACGACAGTTCCTTGCTACTCAGTTGCCAGTCAAATTGTCACCAAGGGTTTATAATATTTGAATGTCGTATGTCGACACGCATACACCACAAATAATGACGTATTGATTGACTATTAAATAGATACATACCTGATAGTCTCACTTATATGTGTTCGATATATCGGATTTCAAAGTTAATCGTCGACCGTGAAGCTGTAGCTGTACGTTGTCACCGAAGCTTGCGTCACGCACGCACTGCTGGGTATTGGTCGCAGACTGCAGTGAGTGTTGACTATATTAGGGGTGGGACTTAACTGCCTGTGGGAGGCTGGTTTGAGGTTAGCTATGTTTTGTATATAAAAAACACTACATCGCCACGTCTACACATACCACCAAAGCCATATGTTCGTGCATCTTTCTCACTTAAAGACAACTTTTTTTCAAATACCCCCTCCCCCTGCACCTCATCATGCATATATTTGTTTTACATATTACATGAATCACAATAAAATGTATATTGTACGTACATGGTCTTATTAAAATGCCTGCAGTTATCATATCAGCATTTCAATAAATGTGATACGGAATA
>NC_135565.1:15032208-15062208 GCF_964340395.1 Glandiceps talaboti
GCTGACTTGCGATCATGTATGGTATAGTGAATTATGTAATACAGACAATGATTACTGTCTGATTTGAATGGAAACAAGTATGAGTTCTTCCCATAATGTTAAATATCAAAGTTTCGCAGTCATCATGAACTATGTACTGATCTCAGTAGACATTCATATTATCTCACTCTGCGGTTTTTATCTTAAGCACATTTACTAATATACTTGTAAATAAAACTAAGCGAATTTATATAGTTCTTGTACATCACCATCAGTTTGTCATTTTGTTTTCTGTAAAATATCATAATATGTACTTTGTAAGTAATATTTTAATTCCTGGGTGTAAACTTAATCCGGGTAGGCTCACTTGGTGTGATCAGTGACGTCAGCACAGGTTCAATTGTTTTGGTATTTTCCAACTTGAAGGTCCGACAAATCTGAGGAAAATAAAGATGAAAATGTATTCTGACAAACGATGAACTATAAGCACATGCATCTCGGGTAATATTCTTTGCTATTAAAATCAAACACAATTGACAAATATTCCTTTGGCACGATCTTATCCCGCTAACAGCAGCACGACCCTAATTGGTCACCGTCTTCTCCCGGGATCACTATAATAAATTGGATTCTGTAGCGCTATGAATGAACTAAGTGGTAAATTAACAATATCACATCGTAAAGTTACCATAGAACCCTTTGCGGCAAGGCAAACCACGTGTAGGGTCTATAGTTAAACACATCACTTCATTCAGCAGACAGTTCAGTCCTGTACAGGGAGACACTCTTTACAACGTATATTATTTATAAAAACATCAATACTTACCCTGGCTAGCAGTAAGTGCATCTCCAGCTCTGCCAAGCGACGACCTATCAAAATATTGTCAAAATTTAGTTACACACGCGGTGTACATTTCGATAGTTTTCAGAAGTAGTGAAGAAACATTTGATATCTAAAACTGTACTTGTAAAAACAACAGCGAGTGCCTTTGATAAATTCATGAGATGCTTTTATCGGTTTGTTTTATATCTATGGAAGTTATATTGGCCGTATCAAGTAACAGCCGTACTCAGTGTTACAAAAATGTTCGACCAACTGTATATCTTAGCATGTCTCAAGCTGTGCTGAAACTACCTTTTAATGGCATGCATTTCTCAAATTGTTGATAAGACCAATGCTGGCTATTCACTCACAGATAATAAACACACACACACTCACTCACTCCCTCACTCATTTAACCCAGACGTTAAATTAGCAACTCCAATATTTGATGTTAAATTAGCAACTCGAACACAATACAACATTGCAACTTTGTTTATAAGATATCCCACAGTGTCAATATCCTGAAGAATCTACTTAAAAACACCACCGGTGAAATGTACATTAATTAAATATCAGGGAGTGAAAGATTACACTGTGATCAATAGAGAAACTTGCTGCTATAGTACCAGGTAGCTGTAGCACAGCTTGAGACAGGCTAAGAGATACAGTTGGTCCATCATTGTTGTATAATATGTACTGTTCTATCAGTAAACAAAGTTATAGGGTCTCAGCTCATGTAGTGTTTGTACTTTGATAAGTTACACTAATATGTCTTTGTCACACATTCTTGCTTACAACAAGCCCAGACTGCTACAAATGAAACCAAGGAAGCAAACACATTATGTTTTGTTTTGTTTTTTGTTTTTGGTTTTTTGGGGGGGTTTTGTTTTGGGTTTGGTTTTTTTTTTCTTTTTTTTTTTTTGGGGGGGGGTTAAGTTGTATAATTGCCTGATTATAGAATTATAGAATAAAAATGGAACAAACCTAGACACATTCGTGGACCAAAGCCAAATACCAATGCAGCGAAGGCATGTAGGGAGTCACTATCCTCTCGAAGCGCAAACCACCTTTCTGGTTTAAACGTCATAGGATCCTCAAAGATACTAGGGTCACGACACATAGTAACCACCTGACAACTGATAACTTCCTGAAATGAAAAAAAAGTGATGCACCATTGTATACCACAGCCTCTTTTTACCTTAGCGTCCAATTCATTAAAAATGGCCAGTTAGACATATCGGCAATAAAACGTCCCTATAGTCTGACAGCAGCACGGTCGTTTACATACATTGTCGTGGACTCAAATTTAATATTATATTAAATTGTGGATGGCAGCAATCTCCTATAAAAAATTAAACATAGGCACTTCTGCAGTTGATGTCCCTCATATATGAGTCATGATGGTGTCACAAGACATGAGTCACCAATGTTGAATCGGTGTAAATGAAACGAGACATCACGTGAAGTGGAGAAAATGTCACAAATGACCATGTCTTGCATTCTGTGACAAACATGGACAATGGAAACCAAAGACGTGGAACGTAATAATATAATATTGATGGGTAGATCTGCGTTCCCATCTATTTACTTTAACATCAACTTGCAAGGGAGATACACTGTTTGTTATTAACACTTACCCCTGCTGGGATATTGTATCCCCTTATTACAATGTCATGATCTAATCGTCGAGCTACACTCAGTGCTGCTGGATACAACCTGGATAAAAGACATATCATCAAAATCTCTCCAATTTAAAGACGCTACAACTAGGAGTTCTCAGTAAAAGAAATCATTGCTAGTCTGATAACAATCAACAGATTGCCAACTACTATAGTTTTCCCTCAGGAGTCATATGTTTGTTATGTTACCATGACAATGACCATTACGTATTAAAATTTATGTATGAAAATATAAAATTCAGCTACATTATTTACCAGTATACATCAACTTTTGCATACATCATGAAGTGATGTTTACTAGTAACTTGAGTGCTTCCTTATATCTTAGCATGGCTCATATTCAAATCCTGTGCCCCGGCCTTCACCTCTCTGCCCCCATCTCTCTTGCAAATACGTCAGAAAAAAAATGTGTTTCCTAGGCAACATCTTAGCGAGACACTCTACATCTCTACCCCCTCAAATCGTCGTCCATCACTGTTGTAGATGTCATACGTTTACCTTAGTGTTTCCTTGACAACGCTTTTCAGGTATGGCATCTGATTTAAATGTGACAGGTTAGGAGTCACACCTGGTGGTACCACGCTTTCGATTTCTTCAAATAGTCTCTGTTGAATCTCTGGATTGTTTGCCAATTCGTACAGACTCCACAGTGTGGTGTTTGAGGTCTGTGCATGCAATAGTGAAAGCAATGTAAGTATCACATCAAGTTCATATCTATGAGACGATATGATCATGGCGAAAGACGGCCTTTTGGTATAGAAAACACTGCCTATGCCATCCACTGGGTAATATGCCACACACAAGCATTGCTTTCATCGAACATAAACAAAATTTGTGAAAGGAAAATTTACAGAGTGCGCTGATAATACAGGTATACTTTTAAACACACATGATCAAACACTGTATAACATGGTATTTTGCTAGTATTGTAACAAGACTGTGTACATCGAATCTGCTATGGAGAAATACTGATGATAACAGTACCTCTCGTGCGGAGCACAAGCTAAACAGCGCCGCTGGTACTAAACTAGTACAACTGTCTAACCCCAGACCACTATAGAACTATAAGTGGTTTGAGGGTCAACCAAGTAATTTGTAACAACCTTCCAAGTTCTAATTATACAAGAATTTAGTGTTACAGTAGTAATATATCATTACAAGAGCTTATTACACAGTCTAGTTTACGCTTGGTTATGTTCATAAGCTACTAGTAAACATATAACGAGTGACAGTATGACAGACGTGTTAACGATATTCCAGATTAGGTATAGACTCTGGAGAGGGGTTGACCAATGTGTGATATTCATGGAATGCTTACCAAAACCTACTCATTTCTTGCCATTACCCTACGAAACACGTCTACCAAATTTCTTTCGAATTAATCAAGCCGTTTTTTAGAAAATGGTGATACAGACACACACAGACAGACAGACACAGACAGACAGACAGACAGACAGACAGACAGACACACACACACACACACACATACATTTCACCCCTAATACATATCCTTCTTTACGGAAGGAAAAAAACAAATAGAACCATAAATCTAAGTGTACCGTGTCCACGGCAGCCGCTAATAACTCTGTTGTATTGGCATATATCTCCTCTGTGTTAATTTTTCCTTGTAACACCAAGTACGTAAGAAAGTCAGCCTCATCTTCGGTTACGTCTTCATTTTTCAATCTTTCAGATATCTTCGTCATTTTTTCATCAATTAACTTCTCGGCTGTATAATAAATGCAGAGCCCAGATACCAATGTTTACGAAACAGAAACAAAACATTCAAATGAAGAAACACAGGATTACTAAAAATATACGTGAGAAAATGAAAATACACATAATATCGTGTTGATCCTTCCTTCCTTCCATATTAGGTGTCACCGTCTAGCTGATGAGTTTATATGTAAAACAAAGGCCTGCATTCTTACCGTGATCAAATATGATGTCCCAAGCCTCATTATGCCTTCTCCAATGTTTAGTGTTGAACATTTTATGATACTTTATTGGAAACATCATAAGGTACATGAACTCCTCAAAGATCACGTGTACAGATCTGATGAAAGCTTCAGCCTCTGGGTGAAGTCTGTCGTCAAGGAGATTGAGTCTTTGGTCGAACAAGACGCTACCAGCAGCTGTAAACAAAGATGAACAGTATTTAGTAATATTTATTATGCAACTCGTCTTCGACTCGTACTGACAAGGCCACTTATGTGTCGTGTTTTCTTCGACTAAACGTCGAGACAAATATTTGGGATTGGTATCCGATTACCTGAAATAGTATCATTAAATGGGTTTGTCATTTTGAACACACCTGTAACCATGACAACAAGTTTATGTATACGATGAGTGACCACTGTATGGTAACAGTTGCTTCAAATATAACTCTAACAAAACCATCTCACACAGAGAGAGAACTACTTAAATGGCGACAAGCTTTTAGTCTGAAATCTTATTTTTTTAACAAAAACTACTTGATATCGCTCCAATATACATATGATGTATTACCATTTTTAAAAACTTATTTTGCCTTCGAGAAGTACACAAGAAAATGTACTTTATACCATAATGTGGGGTCTATATGATTGTACATATATATGGACCTTAATAAATATCTTACCATCCATTGCATATTTAAACAAATCATTCTCCAGATCTTCGATCACAAAATCATCCCTAGCCTCGGTTTTACGTTTGAGTCTGTCCACCAGATCAGTAACGACGCTGTTAACAGTGCCTTCATACCCCGCTACTACTTTGGGTCGTAACATACGTTTACTTAATGCTGAACGATTTCTGTGCCACTCAGCCCCATCACTATCATAGTGGTAGCACCCACCGTGTAGGAATAACAATAACAGTCATGATATGAGCTGAGAAGTATTTTAAAGCTAGAAACGGATGTGACACATAACTTTGTGACGTATTTTCCAGACAACAGAAGATTTTAATAACGGAGTGTGAAGAGAAGTGAGGTAAGTTACGAGCCCCTTCCAGTTGCCTGTCTATCTACCAATCAGTCAGTCAGTCATTCATTCATTCATTCATTCATTCATTCATTCATTCATTCAGTCAGTCAGTCAGTCAGTCTGTCAGTCAGTCAGTCAGTCAATCAGCCAGCCAGCCAGCCAGTCAGTCAGTCAGCCAGTCAGTCAGTCAGTCAGTCACACACACACACACACACACACACACACACACACACACACATACACAGAGTCTGTCTGTCTGTCTGTCTGTCTGTCTGTCTGTCTGTCTCTGTCACTGTGTCTATATATATAATTAATTATATGCAATATACATGTATATGTGTATAGAGCGATAGGCGTACAAAGTCGACAGGGTCAACCAGTATAATATAATTCAAAGGTTAAGGTCATAATAATATTATCACTGACAGATATAGTATAGAGGTCGATGTTCGTTTCAGCGCTTGCCCAAACGTTTTTCGTCAGTATACCACGTCTCCATACAACCTGGGGTGTAGTCTACAGATATGAAAATAAACCAAGACATTTTTCTTCTAATAAATAACTATGTAACGTCACCAGCACAAATGCATGAACTTACATCAATAACACTCCTTTCGATCGACCACGATGTTCCCTGTAGGCTACCCACGGTATAAATTCCAAACGTCGTGGATATTTCCCTTCGTGACGGAGAACCTGAGCCACATCCTTTGGGTCGTACAGTCCAACAGTTAGGAACGCTCCAAACCCAGATTTTGTTATTGGCCCGTACTGATCCCGGAGTTCCTCCAGCATCTTCCAGGGCTTTCGCATTCCGCCCTTCAGCACGGCTTGGTACACTCCAAGCACAAATCCAGGTATACCACCGGGCGGACCTGGTATTGCATCGTACGGTTTAACTTCTTCAATGGTTCTCTCTTGGCTCGGTGTGTCATTGACATTCTGTTTTGTACTCGCTAGACATCGATAGCCTGGTCGGTGAAGGAAAAGACTGGATCGGCGTAATATGTTAATGGTTGACATTTTGGGCTGTTGAACAATCACAGATACACGCACGTTTAATAATGATGTTGTCTGCTGTTGAAACCACAGGGAGCGTACTGTTGCCAATATGTTGCAACAGTTGTTTCCTGAGGAAAACATCACACGAATCCTGCTACTACAAATGTATCAAATATTTACCCTCTATGCAAGAGTGTTCTTTCCACAGAGGTAGGGGAAATGTTGTATGCTTAAGTACTTTGTAATGTAACAGTTTTATTTTTCATTTTTTATCACATATATTGATATTTGATGTCATTTTATCCATTTTCTTCCTTTTTATCTTCCGTAAGGAAGGGTATATAATGTCTGTGTGTTTGTCTGTCTGTCTGTCTGTCTGTCTCTATCATCATTTTCTCAAAATGAACGGCTCAATTCAAATGAAATTTGGTGCACATGTTCTGCAGGTTAATGGCAAGAACTGGTTATATTAGGTTTTGGTAAACATTACTTGAATATTAATAGGCTATTTACATAATTACTGGTTTTCATTAATTAGGCTATATCTTAAGAATGCACTCTTCAAGTTCAATATAATTTGATACATACATTGATGATAACAAAGTGCATGTGTCATATAAATTATACCTTGTAGTTTTTGATGATTCATTTGCATAACTAATGGTTTTCAGTCATTAGGCTATAACTTATGAATGCGCACTTCCAATTCAGTATAATTTGGCACTCGCGTCAAACATTAAAAAGGGCACATGTCCTGAGAAGGTTGTTAATATATTTTTTAGTTTTAATTATTCATTTGCACAATTAATTATCTAGTGTAATTAGGCTATACATAACGAGTGTAAACTTCAAATGCCATATAATTTGGTATGTACATTAATGATACCAGGGCGCACATGTGATTTGGTATGTACATTAATGATACCAGGGCGCACATGTGATTTGGTATGTACATTAATGATACCAGGGCGCACATGTCTCATAAGGCTTACTGATGTAACACTTAGATTTAAGGTGTCATTTGCATAATTAATGAATCTCAGTAATTAGGCTATTTCTTAAAAATGTCCTCTTCAAATTTGATATAATTTGATATATATATTGATGGTAACAAAGTTCATGCACCACATAAAGTTTGATAATGTAGTTTTTAGTTTTAATGACTCATTTGCATAATTAAAGATTTTCAATAATTAGGCTATATCTTCAAAATGCTTACATAAAATTCAATAGAATTTGGTTCATACTTCAAACATATCTAATCGCATATTTTCTGTTGCATTCCAAAAATCATTTTGTGTAAGAACGGAAATCTTTGCTCTTACGGCCCTGGAGCCATTCAGTTTAAACCTAGTTTGAGTTTTGTAAAGAGCTCTGATGAGATGCAGTGTAGTGCACCTTTTATAGAAATTAAATTATTATTTATGATTATTCAAGTCGAAACGTTGTTAACAGGGAACCTTGCACACGCCTGTAAGATTCACATACCTAGGACAGGGTCATGTACATAGATCTTCCCAGATAAGATGACAGACACTAATGTGAGAACCTGGCACCGAATACCTGGCCTTTAAAATTCTCAGGAAACCTTGCACACCCCTGTAAGATTCACATACCTAGGACAGAGCTGTGTACATATAGATTTTACATGTACCAGCTCAGTGGAGCCAAGGGGGATGTACCAACTATGTGTACAATATCCCTGCAATAGCTTTGGCCAACACACTATGTGTAAACATACCTAGATTTAACAGATGTGTAACGGGTATGCCAACATCAATGTAACATGGATGTTAAAAGTAACAATGCAGCATAGGTTTTATAACATCCACGTACACAAGCTTTTTCCCACATCTGTCAAATCTAGGTATAGTGTGTTGACCAGAGCTGTTGCAGGGATACTTTACACATAGCTGGTACAGCCCCCATGTACGTGGCTCCACTGATGAGTTGGTACAGCTATGTGCACAGCCCTGTCCTAGGTATGTGAATCATGGTTACAGGGGTAGCAAGGTCCCCTGTTTGTATAATATTAGAACTTTCTGTAAGTTAGTGTCCAAAAGTTCGTTGAACTCTAGGTGAATATCTAGTTCATCAAAGAAATGGGCCGTGACCTTAACGAAAACAAAACCTTAACATGTCATGGTTTATGGGTCACATAAACCACAATTGTCTAGTCTGGCATACCGTCTGAACCTATCACTGACAGTACATGCAAAATTAATTTAGTTCCCATACAGCATCGTTACAATTAGAAACTATATCATGTTGGCACCCAGACTGATGCAAAATATGAAATGCCTTAGAATGAGCACTGTGGTTGCCAGGCTATCACTACCATGGCATTAAAGCCCCTGTTTAGATTAGGGTTAACATAAAGACAATTGTCTGGTATAGTACTAATAGAAGAATTCAGTCCAGAAATGAACGAATGAATGTAATCCTCATAAAATGGCTTCCCAGATAAGATGACAGACACTAATGTGAGAACCTGGCACCGAATCCCTGGCCTTTAAAATTCTAAGGTAATTGTTATCATCGTGAGATAATGAGTTCTATACTACCTATGCATACATTTCATAGGATTGACAATCTAGATGTTATTCATCACGACAGCTGACTTATAACCGTGCTATAGCTACACCTACAGTGCATACATGTATAAAGTACGCCATTCATACTGAAATATGTCAACCATTAGGTTGGACCATGTTTATGTATGTAGAATAGTGCTTTGTTACATGTAGGTCAAATCGCATGCGTCACCCGGCAATGTCACACTCGTCATATGTCGACACTTAAATGCTACAAACAATGACGTACAGATTGAACAGACATATATACATACCTCAGTGATGTAGTCTCACTTTTATACGTGTTCGATATATCGGAAAATTAAGAATCAATCGTCCACCGTGAAGCTCTCTCACCGAAGGCCTCAGTGCGTACTGGGTAAAACTACGTGACGAATACTGAAGTGTTGATATTGATCAATGGTGAGCTTCCTAACTGAATGGGGGGGGGGGGGGGATTTCTAGAATTTTCTCAAAACTCCTCAAAAAAACCTACACATATGACCAAAGCCATGTTAATCCTCCTCAGTTAAAGACAACTTTAACAAAATAACCCCCCCCCGGCCCCATGCAGATATATGTCTTAATATATCACGTGACTCACAATAAGTGTAAATTGTACATGTTCTTATTAAATTGCTTGCAGTTATCATATCAGTATTTCAATGAATGTGATACGGAATATCGTTATTAAAACACATAATTACCTCAGTGGACTGGTATGGAATACCCTTTCACTATGTTAAATATTATACTATTATTAAGGGATCAATTTCCATGGAGATAAAAGTTCTCAAAACCAATCTCCAAACTTAACATATTTCAGATTTTTGGATCAATGGGTCTCTTTTATTTTATCTAAAATGAAGGTGACGTCATTGCCCTGCTAATGAATATCTTGTTGATTTGCAGTCTCGTATGTATGTATGTATGTATGTATGTATGCCTGCCTGGGCCCCCTAAATGAATTCTACAATTCGTGTATGGGTACGGTAGAGGGATCATTGATGATAGTGACGAATTAGAAAACTTTCACATAAAACTGTCACGCGAACACAAATCATCGCTAATATTTTTGTAATCCATTCTGCCGAATCGGAAAATACCCCCAGTCAAAAACTTAGTAAAATAGATAAAAACTTGTAAAGTACACTAGTTGGACATATTTCCGCGGGAAAAGCATTCGCGTAATCTGGATGCCAACGTGATTGGCTCTCGACCTAGCACTAACTAGACTAGCCTTTACGCGCATTAAGCTAAAATAAATCCAGCGCCAATTAATAATCATACGACTACAAAACTTTACACATAGGCATATATATGAATTTATTGCCTGGTTAATATAAACAGTTTGATGCAACACGTCACTGTAAATACAGGTACAATGAAGGCGACCTCGACCTGTATCGGATGAGAAGGTCATAGTTCAACTCACCGACGTGGCTGGCACTTGTGTAAAAACTGATAAATTAAAGTTGCAATCACACACTGCTTCCTTTTTGTAAGCTTACACTTTTAAAAATACACACACGTTCGCTGAACAATTAACAACCTTAACATAAACTGGATATATATATATATTTATATATATAATTATGAACT
Source organism: Glandiceps talaboti (assembly GCF_964340395.1). Lineage (NCBI taxonomy): Eukaryota > Metazoa > Hemichordata > Enteropneusta > Spengelidae > Glandiceps > Glandiceps talaboti. The sequence goes on from NC_135565.1 coordinate 15,042,836, forward strand.
TTCAATATAAATTTGATATTGCAACAAGTTTTGCAAAAACTATACAAGAAATCTACAGAAAAATAGGACATTTATTTTCAAGTGAAAGAAACCATACATGTATTGTAAACTAGTAATGTTTTGATGATTTGTTGTTGACTTGCGATCATGTATGGTATAGTGAATTATGTAATACAGACAGTGATTACTGTCTGATTTCAATGGAAACAAGTATGAGTTCTTCCCATAATGTTATTCGCAGTCATCATGAACAATGTACTGATCTCAGTAGACATTCATATTATCTCACTCTGCGGTTTTTATCTTAAGCACATTTACTAATGTACTTGTAAATAAAACTAAGCGAATTTATATAGTTCTTGTACATCACCATCAGTTTGTCATTTTGTTTTCTGTAAAATATCATAACATGTACTTTGTAAGTAAATATTTTAATTCCTGGGTGTAAACTTAATCCGGGTAGGCTCACTTGGTGTGATCAGTGACGTCAGCACAGGTTCAACTGTTTTGGTATTTTCCAACTTGAAGGTCCGACAAATCTGAGGAAAATAAAGATGAAAATGTATTCTGACAAACGATCAACTTAAAGCACATGCATCTCGGGTAATATTCTTTGCTATTAAAATCAAACACAATCGAGAAATATTCCTTTGGCATGATGGTATCCCGCGTACGGCAGCAAGAACCTAATTGGTCACCATCTATTCCCAGGATCACTATAAGAAATTGTACTCTGTAGAGCTGTGAATTAACTACGTGCAGTGGTAAATTAAAAACATCACTTCAAAGTAAAATATTGTCGTAAAGTTCCTATAGACCCCTTTGCGGTAATGTAAACCATGGGTCTATGGGTAAACGCATCACTTCAGAAGACAGATACCTGTAACATTATACCTCTTTGTGGCTAGACTGAATACTCATTGGAATATCGAAGGTTCGCTAACATAGAAAGTAAATATCACACCAAAACAAAGTCAGGTGCAGTCAACAAAGCGGTTCGGGCAAAGATCTGTTCGTCCACTATTTTATCAATGGGAGGGGGAAAATAGCCAGTATTTCAATGTGAATTTTTTTTTTAATTTCCACTGTGTGGACAAGTTTAAGTCAAAGGTGGAACTTCGCTTCATAATCACCACATTTACCCATCCTCTGATCAAGATTTACCCGGCCAGTGGAAAGACATGGTCAAATATGAGTTTTTGTACGTGGTTATTGGACATAAAACTAAATATCAACTTAGTCTGTTAACATTTGTTTCGCTTTTCCAAAAGAATTCAGAAAATAGATTCGTTGGCTGCACCAGTCCTGCACAGGAAAAGACTCCTTACAACGTATTTATAAATATCAATACTTACCCTGGCGAGCAGTAAGTGCATCTCCAGCTCTGCCAAGCGACGACCTATCAAAATAATGTCAAAATTTAGTTACACATGTGGTGTACATGTCGATAGATTTCAGAAGTAGTGAAAAAACATTTGATATTTAAAATTGTACTTATAAAAACAACAGTGGGTGCCTTTGATGAAGGTTCATGGGGTGCTTTCTTCGGTTTGGTTTATATCTATGGAAGTTATAATGGCCGTAGCAAGTAACAGCCGTACTCAGTGTTACAAAAATCTTCGCCAACTGTATATCTTAGCCTGATCTCGAGCTGTGCTGAAACTACCTTTTAATCAAATTGTTGATAAGACCAAGGCTGGCCTTCACTACACAGATAATACGACACTCACTCACTCACTCCCTCACTCACTTCACTCATGTTATTTGATGTTAAATTAGCAACTAGAACACAATATAACATTGCAACTGTGTTTATTATATCAGATTGGATATCAGACAGTGTAGATATCCCAGCTCCTGTACATAGTGTTTGTACTTTGATAAGTTACAGTAACTATGTCTTTGTCACACATTATTCTTGCTTAGAACAACCTCAGACTGCTAAAAAAAGAAACCAAGGAAGCAAACACATTATGTTTTTTTAAAAGTTAAGTTGTATAATTGCCTGATTATAGAATTATAGAATAAAAATGGAACAAACCTAGACACATTCGTGGACCAAAGCCAAATACCAATGCAGCGAAGGCATGTACAGAGTCACTATCCTCTCGAAGCGCAAACCACCTTTCTGGTTTGAATGTCATAGGATCTTCAAAGATACTAGGGTCACGACACATAGTAACCACCTGACAACTGATAACTTCCTGAAATGAAAAAAAAGTGATGCACCATTGTAAACCACAGCCTCTTTTACGGTAGTGTCGAAGAGATAGTTTCACGGAAGAAATAATATCTCTGGTTTCCGTAAATGAAGTTAAGAGTGCATAAATGAAGTTAAGGGTACTTTTGAAATACAAATCAAACAAGTTGGGGTATACATATATTTCATGTAATTAATTAAAAATGGCTAATTAGATATATTGGCAATAATATGTCCCTATAGTCTGACAGCAGCACAGTCGTTAACATACATTGTTGTGGACTCAAATATAATGTTATATTAAATTGTGGATGGCAGCAATCTCCTATAAAAATCGGGGGCTTCTGCACTTGCCGTCCCTTATATATGAGGAGTCATGATGGGGTCACAAGACATGAGTCTCCAACATTGAGTCTGTGTAAATAAAACGAGACATCACGTGAAGTGGAGAAAATGTCACAAATGACCATGTTTTGCATTCTGTGACAAACATGGACAATGGAAAGCAAAGACGTGGAACGTAATAATGTAATATTGATGGGTAGACCTGCGTTCCTATCCATTTACTTTAACATCAACTTGCAAAGGAGATACACTGTTTGGTATACCATAGTGTGTTATCCCCCCCATGCACACCTGTAGAGGGCGCTATATTTCCATTTCCGGTTTGCGTTGTACAAAGGGCAATTTTATCAACACTTACCCCTGCTGGGATATTGTATCCCCTTATTACAATGTCATGATCTAATCGTCGAGCGATTCCCAGTCCTGCTGGATACAACCTTGATAAATGAAAGACATATCATCAAAATCTCTCCAAGTTCAAGACGCTACAACTTAGCCAACTAGGAGTAATCAGTTAAAGAAATCATTGGTAGTCTGATAACAATCGACAGATTGCCAAATACTCTAGTTTTCCCTCAGGAGTCATATGTTTGTTATGTGTTACCATGGCAATGACCATAATACATTTCTAGTTACGTAATAAAATTCATGTATGAAAATATAAAATTCAGCTACATTGTTTACCAGTACCCATCAACTTTTGCATACATCATGAAGTGATGTTTAACTTGAGTGCTTCCTTATATCTTAGCATGGCTCATATTCAAAACCTGTGCACCTCTCTGCCCCCATCTCTCTTGTAAATATATCAGAAAAAAAATGTGTTTCCTAGGCAACATCTTAGTGTGACATTCTACATCTATACCCCCTCAATTCGTTGTCTAATACTGTTGTAAATACGTCATATGTTTACCGTAGTGTTTCTTTGACAACACTTTTCAGGTATGGCATCTGATTTAAATGTGACGGGTTAGGAGTCACACCTGGTGGTACCACGCTTTCGATTTCTTCAAGCAGTCTCTGTTGAATCTCTGGATTGTTTGCCAATTCGTACATACTCCACAGTGTGGTGTTTGAGGTCTGTGCATGCAATAGTGAAAGCAATGTAAGTATCACATCAAGTTCATAACTATGAGAGGATATAATCATGGAGAAAGACGGCCTTTTGGTATAGAAAACACTGCCTATGCCATCCACTGGGTAATATAACACACACAAGCATTGCTTTCAATGAACATAAACAAAATTTATGAAAGGAAAATTTACAGAGATAGAGCACTGATAATACAGGTATACTTTTAAACACACATGATCAAACACTGTATAACATGGTATTTTTCTAGTATTGTAACAAGACGTCGAACCACATGTCTAATTACCGATAAATGACAATATCTTCTTCAAACTGAAAGCTATATCAATACTATTTTCAGGACAGATGGGCTTTGGTATCGCAAATATATGTACCAAATTGAATTTGAAGCATGCAATCTTGAGATATACCCTTATTACCAAAAACAATTAATTACACAAATTGCTCATTCATATTCATGGTTGTTTACCAAAACCTAATCAGTTCTTGCCATTCCCTTACGAAACACGTCTACCAAATTTCGTTTGAATTGATCAAGCTATTTTTTAGAAAATGGAGACACACACACACACACACACACACACACACACACACACACACACTTTTCACCCCTAATACATACCCTTCCTTACGGAAGGTAAAAACGAATATAACCATAAATCTACGTGTACCGTGTCCACGGCAGCTGCTAATAACTCTGTTGTATTGGCATATATCTCTTCTGTAGTAATTTTTCCTTGTAACACCAAGTATGTAAGGAAGTCAGCTTCATCTTCGGTTACGTCTTCATTTTTCAATCTTTCAGATATCTTCATCATTTTTTCATCGATTAACTTCTCGGCTGTATAATAAATGCAGAGCCCAGAAACCAATGTTTACGAAACAGAAACAAAACATTCAAATAAAGAAACACAGGATTACTAAAAATATACGTGAGAAAATGAAAATACACATAATACCGTGTTGATCCTTCCTTCCTTCCATATTAGGTGTCACCGTCTAGCTGATGAGTTTATATGTAAAACAAAGGCCTGCATTCTTACCGTGATCAAATATGATGTCCCAAGCCTCGGTATGCCTTCTCCAATGTTTGGTGTTCAGCATTTTCTGATACTTTATCGGAAACATCATAAGGGGCATGAACTCCTCAAAGATGGCGTGTACAGATCTTATGAAAGCTTCAGCCTCGGGATGAAGTCTGTCGTCAAGGAGATTGAGTCTTTGGTCGAACAAGACGCTACCAGCAGCTGAAAACAAAGATGAAGTCACTCTTCAAGTTATTATACAACTCGTCTTCGACTCGTATTGACACGGCCCCTTATGTGTCGTGTTTTCCACGACTAAACGTCCAGATTAATTATTTTGGAATAATATATGATAACCTAAATAGTATTATTAAGTTGGTTTGTCATTTTGAACACATCGGTAACCTTGACAACAAGTTTATGTATACGAAGAGTGACCACTGTATGATAAAATTTGCTTCAAATATAACTCTTACAAAACCATCTCACAGTAAGAGAACTACTTAAATGGCGACAAGCGTTTCGTCTGAAAACTTTTTTTAAAACAAAAACTACTTGATATCGCTTCAATATAAATATGATGTATTACCATTTATAAAAACCACCTATGATTGTACATATATTTACACCTTATTAAATGTCTTACCATCCATTGCATATTTAAACAAATCATTCTCCAGATCTTCGACCACAAAATCATCCCCAGCCTCGGTTTTACGTTTGAGTCTGCCCACTAGATCAGTAACGACGCTGTTAACAGTGCCTTCATACCCCGCTACTACTTTGGGTCGTAACATACGTTTACTTAATGCTGAACGGTTTCTGTGCCACGCAGCCCCATCACTATTATAGTAGTAGCACCCACCGTGAAGGAATAACAACAACAATCATGATATGAGTTGAGAAGTATTTTAAAGTTAGAAACGGATGTGTCACATAACTTTGTGACATGTTTTTCAGATAACAGAAGATATTAATAACGGAGTGTGAAGAGAAGTGAGGTAAGTTACGAGCCCCTTCCAGTTGCTTGTCTGTATACCAATCAATCAATCATTCATACAGTCAGTCAGTCAGTCAGTCAGTCAGTCAGTTAGCCAGTCAGTCACACACACAGTCTGTCTGTCTGTCTGTCTGTCTGTCTGTCTGTCTGTCTGTCTGTCTGTCTGTCTGTCTGTCTGTCTGTCTGTCCGTCCGTCCGTCCGTCCGTCCGTCCGTCCGTCCGTCCGTCCGTCCGTCCGTCCGTTCGTCCGTCCGTCCGTCCGTCCGTCCGTCCGTCTGTCTGTCTGTCTGTCTGTATGTCTGTCTGTCTGTCTGTATGCCTGTCTCTGTAACTGTTTCTATTTATAATTAATGATATGCAATATGAATTTATATGTGCATAGAGCGATAAGCGTACAAAGTCGACAGGGCCAACCAGTATAATATAATTCAAAGGTTAAGGTCATAATAAATATGATAAGATCTAGAGGTCGATGTTCGTTTCAACACTTGCCCAAACGTTTTTCGTCAGTATACCACGTCTCCATACAACCTGGGGTGTAGTCTACAGATATGAAAATAAACCAAGACATTTTTCTTCTAATAAATAACTATGTAACGTTACCAGTACAAATGCATGAACTTACATCAATAACACTCCTTTCGATCGACCACGGTGTTCCCTGTAGGCTACCCACGGTATAAATTCCAAACGTCGTGGATATTTCCCTTCGTGACGGAGAACCTGAGCCACATCCTTCGGGTCGTACAGTCCAACAGTTACGTTCGCTGCAAACCAAGATTTTGTTATTGGCCCGTACTGATCCCGGAGTTCCTCCATCATCTTCCAGGGCTTTCGCATTCCGCCCTTCACCAAGGCTTGGTACACTCCAAGCACAAATCCTGTTATACCACCAGGAGGACCTGGTATTGCATCGTACGGTTTAACTTCTTCAATGGTTCTCTCTTGGCTCGGTGTGTCATTGACATTCTGTTTTGTACTTGCTAGACATCGATAGCCTGGTCGGTGAAGGAAAAGACTGGATCGGCGTAATATGTTAATGGTTGACATTTTGGGTTGTTGAACAATCACAGATACACGCACGTTTAATAATGATGTTGTCTGCAAGTTGAAACCACAGGGACACGTATTGTTACTAATATGTTTCCTAAGGAAAACATCACATGAATCCTGCTTCTACAAATGTATCAATAATTTACCCTCTACACATGACTGTTCTTTACACAGAGGTAGGGGAAATGTTGTATGCTTACGTACTTTGAAATGTAATAGTTTTATTTTTCATTTTTTATAACGTAAATTGATGTCATTTTATCTATTTTTCTTCCTTTTTATCTTCCATAAGGAAAGGGGGTGAAAGGTCTCTGTCTGTCTGTCTGTCTGTCTGTCTGTCTGTCTGTCTGTCTGTCTGTCTGTGTGTTTGTTTGTCTGTCTGTCTGTCTGTTTGTCACCATTTTCACAAAAACGGGCAGCTCAATTCAAACAAAATGTGGTGCACGTGTTCTGCAGGGTAATGGCAAGAACTGATAAGGTTTTGGTCAACATCCCTTGAATATTGATAGGCTATTTACATAATTAACGGTTTTCGTTAATTAGGCTATATCTTAAGAATGCACTCTTCAAGTTCAATATAATTTAATACATACATTGATGATAACAAAGTGCATGTGTCATATAAAGTATATACCTTGTAGTTTTTGATGACTCATTTGCATAACTAATGATTTTCAGTTATTAGGCTATAACCTATGAATGCGAAATTCAGTATAATTTGGCACATGCTTCTCCCCTCCATTATCTATGTTCAAACATAAGAAAGGGCACATGTCCTGAAAAGCTTCTTTATGTATCTTTTAGTTTTAATTATTCATTTGCATAATTGATTATTTACAGTAATTAGGCTATACATAAAGAGTGTAAGCTTCAAGTTCCATATAATTTGGCATGTATATTAATGATACCAGGGTGCACATGTCTCATAAGGCTTACTGATGTAACACTTAGATTTAAGGTGTCATTTGCATAATTAATGAATCTCAGTAATTAGGCTATTTCTTAAAAATGTCCCCTTCAAATTTAATATAATTTTGTATATATATTGATGGTAACAAAGTTCATGCACCATATAAAGCTTGATAATGTAGTTTTAGTTTTAATGACTCATTTGCATAATTAATGATTTTCAATAATTGGGCTATATCTTCAAATTACTTACCTAAAATTCAATATAATTTGGTACATAGTTCAATATAACTAATTGCATATGTTCTGTTGCATTCCAGCAATCACTTTGTGTAAGAATGGAATTGCCCTTACATTGCAAGGTATTGTTTAAACCTGGTTTGAGTGTTGTAAAGAGGACTGATGAGATGCAGTGTAGTGCACTTTTTAAAGAAATTAGATTATTATTTATTATTATTCAAGTCAAAACATTGTTAACAGGAACCTTTCACACGCCTGTAAGATTCACATACCTAGGACAGGGTCATGTACATAGATCTTCCCAGATAAGATGACAGACACTATGTGAGAACCTGGCACCGAATACCTGGCCTTTAAAATTCTCAGGTAATTGTTATTATCGGGAGATAATGAGTTATATACTACCTATGCATACATTTAATAGGATTGACAATCTAGAAGTTATTCATCACGACAGCTGACTTATAACCGTGCTATAGCTACACCTACAGTACATACATGTAAGTAAGCCATTCACACTGAAATATGTCAACCATTAGGTTGGACCATGTTTATGTGTGTAGAATAGTGCTTTGTTACATGTAGGTCAAATCGCATGCGTCGCCCGGCAATGTCACACTCGTCATGTGTCGACACTTGTATGCTACAAACAATGACGTACAGATTGAATAGACATATATACATACCTCAGTGATGTAGTCTCACTTTTATATGTGTTCGATATATCGGAAAATTAAGAATCAATCGTCGACCGTGAAGCTCTCTCACCGAAGGCCTCAGTGCGTACCGGGTAAAGCTACGTGGCGAATACTGAAGTGTTGATATCGATCAACGGTGAGCTTCCTAACTGACTGTGGGGGGGGGGGGGTGTCTCCAAACCTACACATATGACCAAAGCCATGTTAATCCTCCTCAGTTAAAGACAACTTTAACAAAAGTAACAAAATAACCCCCCCCCCCCTCCGGTCCCATGCAGATATATGAATTAATAGATCACGTGACTCACAATAAGTATAAATTTTACATGTTCTTATTAAATTGCTTGCCGTTATCATATCAGTATTTCAATGAATGTGATACGGAATATCGTTATTAAAAAACACATACATTACCTCAGTGGCCTGCTATGTATTTACCTATCAAAACATACATTAGTACTTGTTTTGATAATCATGCATACCACCAAATATCTACCAGAGAAGCTTATCAGATATCGATTCATCCATATCATATCGATGGGAATGGTTACCTCAGTGGCAGGTTAACTTTCCCGGGGAAATCCATTGAATTGTTGTCACGATGATACATGCAGCAAATTAATGTAAACATAGGGCAATAGAAAAACAAAGAGTATATATATATTGGTCGTAGATGGCGTGCTAGGATCCGACATGTAACTGAGCAAGCTAAGAATATTACCTACGGTACTCATGAGTCTATACTGTCACTCTAATGTTGATGATCAACCTACCCGTTTGTCCTATTCCATTCTATTCCATTCTTTTCCATTCTATTTCTTTTTATTCCATTCTATTCCATTATATTCTATTCCATTATATTCTATTCGTTTTCTTTGTGACGATTTTTGTTTTTCTAGTTCTGTAACTGATGAGCAGAAATTGCTCAAAGTAAATAAAGAATTGAATTGAAAATATTCTAATCTATTCTATTCTATTCTATTCTATTCTATTCTATTCTATTCTATTCTATTCTATTCTATTCTATTCTATTCTATTCTATTCTATTCTGTCTCTGTCTCTCTTTTTGGCAAAGCTCTGCATTCCTTTTGATGAAAAAAATAGTCGGTTGCATTAGTTTGAATACATTCCATTTTTTCCGACTCACTTCTAGGCTATAGCTTCGATAAATTGTGTTTTATAGTTGTTTCATGGAATATTCTAATATTCTGATAGGCCCTTACAAATGAGCTCTCGGCCACTTCGGAAGTTCTTCCAATATGATTGTAGACTCAATTGCTTTCAGCATTTCACACTCTTTTCCCTAAAGAGAACATACATACAGTATATTCATGACTATGATTCCAACGTGACAGTAAACGTGAGGAGTTACTTCGGGAAAAGTTGAAATCTGAAAGTTCGTCACCCTCCAGACTTTACTAATATATTATAATATACAGCTAGGCTTGGTGTTTCACTCATGGGACTTTACGTTTTTGATACAAAGATAGACATATCGGACTCCAGACTAACAATACATGTAACAGAGACACAACAAACACAGCAGGATCCTTTGCCCAATCACATTGAACACTGATAAGCATTGCTATTCTTCCACATTGCAGTAAAAACAGGCTTTTAATGAAAACATTACACTTGGACTTGATGATTTTAATGGCTGCAATTGTTTATTTTCTAACTGACAATCAGTATTTCAACATGACTACTTCTACACCCCCAGGCTGTGCACGGCACCTATGTAATAGTTTATTTTGCATTTGAAGTTGTCTGAGGGTGTGTAATAAATGTCATGTTGCATGAGTGAAACACCAAGCCTACATCATTTTAGCTGTAAATAGGCCTACTTGACTGTCGAAAACAAACATTGACAATCACTGAATCAATACTTATTGACATTTTCATGGAAATTTTTTATATTTTATTATTCGTTCCGTCACATGTAATAATTGTTCACCAATTAACATTGTATGATAGATCCGTTTAATATGTTCAATGTAGGACTAGTTCAGATACCTACAAACGAAAAAAAAACAAAAACAAAAAACCCCAAAAAAACCAACTTCCCTTTTTTCTGTACACCGAACTTAGATAATTGAATAAAGTCAATGTTTGAATACATAGTTGATGATATTAATTTTGTAATTTTGCCCGTTTAAGAGTTTTACCTGACTGTGTGGCCAATCGAAGGCGCTGTTCTCTTATCTTACCCAAGGTCGGTTCCACCATCCGGGAATCGGCCCACCCACACCAATATTACACTACAGTATATTCATTGATCAAAATGGCGTCGCCTGTGTCGAATCAACGTTGACTTCCGTGTAGCGAACTTTTAAAGTTTTGGTTTTTTAAACTTACCTAATCTGTCCTATAATGATACTGTAAATATGGGCAGAGATCACGATCTCCTCGAGGCTGCCAGGACGGGTAATCTTAGCGTTGTAGAGAAGATTTTAGCGCCGAAGAAAAAGCAAGGACTGCTAGAGAGGTGAGTGATTTGGCCACTAGTGAACGCGAAATTTAGTGTCAAAGTTTTGAATGGTTTTATTCATGAACGCAAAGTGCATAGAATTTTAAATAGTCCTGTCTCACAGACAGGATGCCAACGCTCTCTTCAAGCATTTTCTTTCTTCCTAATGTTTACTTTCTCAGGTGTTAGGTTAAGTTTTCGCCACCGATAGTTACACGTGAAGTTGAACTACAATTCGTATTTCTGAGATGAGATCGATCGATCAAAATCACGAAGCGTGAATGGGACGTTTAGTTTATTTTGGTTGCGTTGGAATGTCTGTAATGTGTGTGTGGACCAGTCAAGCTGATAAACTAACCGTATTATAAGTCATTCTAAGGACTTGCTACGATTTGTTGAACTCAAATCCGATCTTGTTTATAACATATACATAGATGTAAACATAGTTGTACACTCTAGAAGAAAGTGACCGTACGTGGGTGAACTGGCTGTTTAATTATGTGGTGTGGCGTGGTGGCATAGACGAGATTCCGTGGTCGATTGCTACTATGCAAGCACTGCTATGATATTAGTGTGACACGTCTGTTATGATATGTGTACAGTTTACAGCGTGGCGGTGGTTGCACAGACACACCACACGTCCCAGCGTATGCTGGTTGTGACGGCACAGTGTGGTACCAGCTGTGAGAGCGATGTTTGCCATGAGTTTGACATGTTTTTCGGCACTGGTGTCTGTTGACCCGTCGATCGATCCAGACGTGTTAATTACTGAATGGAGGACAATAACATCGCCTTGACACACCGTCGTGTCATGACACTGTAGACGTACATCGGGGTGTGACTTCCTGTTCGTGAGTTCCTGTTCATCCACTTGTTTTATTCAAAAGACACAAATATGAATAGACAGCATGCAAATTATGTTTTGGTCAACATTCCAACCATGCCCCCGCCCCCCTTTCCCTCTCCCCCCTCAAAAAAAAAATAAAGAAGAATAGAAATTGTTGGAAGTACTTTTCAGTTACCCTTAAAATTACTAAAGTAAATTACTGAGTGTTTTGTACAAGTTTAGAACCCCAGTAATTGAGAAGGGGAAAGTACTTCAATTTAAATAATAGTTTCCTGGACATTCAACCAACATTTTGATAGGAACCCCATGATGACATACATACATAGATACATCACGTTTTACATACATACTATTTCTACAAATATTACATTTCCTATCAAGTCAACTGATGATTTCAAGGAGAATTCTTTGTGAAATAACAAATAATTGAAATATACATACAAACAAACAAGTCTAAAATAAAAGAAACATAAATATTTGGACTTTAATTTTAAAATCCATAAATTCATTTTATGAAACTTATAAATGTGTAAAGAAAGTAATTTTAAATGTATGGGTGATAGGTATGATAGAGTCAGTCAGTTACAGTAAGAATAAATTGTCCTGTGGAAAAAAAATATTACAAGAAATGGCCAGTAAGGAATTTATAAGTTCGCCAAAGAGACTTGTTTCTCTATCTCAAGAAGCTCTTTGTACTGTTTGAGATCTTAACACCAAGACAAATCTCTGAGCAGTTTACAAGTAAAAACATCTAACTAAGAATGAATCAGAGAATTGACTATGAAAAAAAATGTACTCAGTTGACTGTAAAAATATATATATATATATATATATATATATATATATATATATATATATATATATATATATAAAGGAAGTCAGTGGTAAGATTTGTCCGTAGTACAGTGCTCGATACGTGTGCACGCAGAGCGGAGTATATGTTGAGGGTAGAAGAAAATCAAGTCGGGTTTTTCGTCTCTACAAGCCTGTTTCGTGAGTAAATCACTTGTCAGGAGTACATCAACAGGCTTGTAGAGACGAAAAACCCGACTTGATTTTCTTCTACCCTCAACATATATATATATATATATATATATATATATATATATATATATATATATATATATATATATATATATATATATATATATATATATATATATATATATATGAAATGTATATCCTGTGTTAGTTAAATGTATATTTCTGATTTTAAAGTATAAACAACTGTCCTCTGTTACAAATTACTGGCATAAAAATGAAGATAAGGAAATAAAATTTTTATTGTCTGTAGAGTGTGTATATTATGTACAGTGGGTTGACCTGTATCACTGCTTTAGTAGATGTAATGAGCTGAACACTCACTGGAAATGTCACCAGCTTGGTAAATCATACCAGCTATAAAGCTAGCAGTCACAAAGCAGTTCAGCTTCACTGTTTTGTAAGGGACGGTTTATATTGTGTCCCTGTAAGGGATGGTCTATAGTGTGTCCCTGTATTAAAGGGATGGTCTATAGTGTGTCCCTGTATTAAAGGGATGGTCTATAGTGTGTCCCTGTGAGGGATGGTGGTGTGTCCCTGTATTAAAGGGATGATCTATAGTGTGTCCCTGTATTAAGCCAATTTGCATACAGAGCATAACAATTTCTCACAATGCACCAAAAATTGGTATTTTACTTTATGATGTTTTGATTCACAAACAAAAATCAAGTTTTTATTATTTTGACCCCAAATGACTTTCTGAAAATTTTCACAACAGTTTGTAATTATTGAGTAGGTAAAATCTCGTGGAGTCCCCCCTCCCCCTCCCCCTCCCCCTCCCAATATTTTACTGCATGGGATTCCTGTTAAATTGATAGTAAAAGGTATATGGATCATATCTAAGCCAATTTAACCAGATCAGAAACCACCTAATTCCCAGTGTTACTATGGTTCCTAAACCGTAGTAAAAACACTGAACTAAGTAGTCAATTTGAATGGATGGCTTAAAGAGTAAACAGTTATTCTGAAGGAGAAACAGATAATATTATCACCAACCTTGCCACATGAAAACAAATCTCAATGAATTAGTACAGGGACACACAGTTTATAACTAACATAAGCCGCAGTACAAACATTGGCATGACAGGACTTGACATTAGCTTTTTTCTTTGGTAGTCCCAGTGGTCTACCAATTTCAGATATTGGTAGTCCAAGGATGGTGACCAATAGTCCCATATTCCTGCTCTGAAATTTAGAGTTCCCCTTAGAGTGTTGGAAATGTGTTATTAAAATACTTTACGTCTCTAAATCCTCCCTCAGTGAAATCTTTGCATAATAAGTGGTAGCCTGAGTGGGCTACCAGTACCACCTACAAATTACTGTAGCCCCATGACAAGAATTGGTAGTCTTTGGACATGGGACTAACTGTTAATTTTGAGCCCTGATATATACAAATAGAAATGGGAGGAATGCCTGAAAGATAAGATACAAAACATATCTCCTGGTCAAAACAAAATCAATTTCTCAAAGTCAGAATGGATATAGAGTTGTGTGAGATGTTGACGGTTTTTTGGTCAAGGTTAAAGGTTTACACATGTATAGGAATAAACCAGTAAGTAACACAGATACATGGAAGTAGATTGATTTGCTGGTATCTAAACTTATCTAGTGGTTTTTGTACAGTAATTTAGCCAGGATATTTATTGCCTGTGGTGAGAAAATCTATAAACAACAAATATGAAAATAAACTGAAAATGGAAACCCTTCCTATGACCAACCTGCATATTACTTTTGAAAAAGAATGTTATCAGAAATAACCACAGATATTCATTGTTTATTTACACAGTGCCTTATCTGTGTGACTGAGTGTGAGGTGTCAGTTCCTTTGCCATAATAGTATTCAATGTTTGGCAGTACATATTGACTGGTACTACCAGTGTAAAACTATGTAGAACTAGGAAGTTACACGTTGTTAATATGTAGTGATAGTTTGTCAAGCAGTGTACCTCCTAATGATAACCAAATTTTGTTGTTGTGAGTCAAAATGATAAAAACTGGCATTGCTTGTAAGTCACCACATAGTATAGTAAGAGATAGGGGAACACCAAATTTTGGTGCATCATTCACTACAAATTGTGTGCCCGTGGTGTCAAATTGGCTTTGAGGGTACACTGGTGTCAAGGCATTTAAAAACCATGATAACATAGGAAGTACATGGTTTAGGTGTTGTAAGTTTAAACTGTATATCTGATGGCATAAGCTCAGTAAATATTGGCTTTTATTATATTTTGGTACATTTTACCGGGTATATTGAATTTCCTTTATTGTAAATACTGTGAGAACAGACAGGTACGGTACATGTACTATGATGTAGATGGACAGACAAACACTGACAGATAGACAGAGAAACATACACATACAGACAGACAGTTTGACAGATAGAGGAACAGACACATACAGACAGAGTTTGACAGAGGAACAGACATATACAGACAGAGTTTGACAGAGGAACAGACATATACAGACAGAGTTTGACAGAGAGAGGAACAGACACATACAGTTTGACAGGAACAGACATATACAGACAGAGTTTGACAGAGAGAGGAACAGACACATACATACAGACAGTTTGACAGAGGAACAGACACATACAGACAGTTAGACAGATAGACAGAGGAACAGACACATACAGACAGTTAGACAGATAGACAGGAACAGACACATACAGACAGTTAGACAGATAGACAGAGGAACAGACACATACAGACAGTTAGACAGATAGACAGAGGAACAGACACATACAGACAGTTAGACAGATAGACAGAGGAACAGACACATACAGACAGTTAGACACATAGACAGAGGAACAGACATATACAGACAGTTAGACACATAGACAGATAGAGGAACAGACACATACAGACAGTTAGACAGATAGACAGAGGAACAGACACATACAGACAGTTAGACAGTTAGACAGATAGACAGCCATAAACTATTGTAACTTGTTTATTTGCAATTTGTGAATATTTAGTTTCAACCTGAAAGTGGTCCAAGCTGAGTATGAAAATATTTACAAAAAAACCTTCAATTTACTATTCTAGTATAATGTTAATGTTGATATATACTATCTATGACATTACAATTTGAGTTCTTGCATAGGTAGGCCTAAACAATTGTTTGGTTTCGGTTACCTGACCACAGCTACATGTAGTTTTTCACTTAGAACTGTTGATTGCAATATGGTAGGCAGTCCCAGTAGTACATTTTTTGATGCTATAGTAATACGTCATCGGATCATTTCAGGTTTGACATCAGTTAATTGCAAGTGATGGCTAAGTGTACATCAGTAAATACTGATACTGTGAATACCATTTGATAGGTAAAGAAAATCACATCCTGGAAACTTATAAACCTTAATGTTTGTGTCCCTTTAACTCCAGGTATTATAATACGCCAGTCCCTGATATTTTAGTTGATTTTATGAACAGGAAACATTTACATAAAGTTGCTAGAAATGTACTTGCTGAATGACACTTAACAGTAACACTGAATACATTTCAATTGTATATACTTGTAGTTCATTGAATTGTATGGAATCGAAATCGGAATCGGATGTACTCTTCCCATTTTTATCAGTCAAGATAAGAAGGGATAAGAAGGACAGACATAGTTTAGAGTTATTATCGGTAGTAGGATGTTGAGTCATATACCAGTCTGTATGCATGTTGTACCATATACACTACCAGGGAGCAGATATCACTTAGTCTTGAAAATTTGCAGAACTCCGCATTTTTATGGGGGGGGGGGGGGGGGGAGGGGGGGTGTCTGTCGAGGGGGTAGCCAGAGACTTTTCATTGGCTTTTTAATCTATTGATCATACAATCATGATGTGGAATCACTACATCAATAAGTTAACAAGTTTCAGGGCTAGTGAGGTGGTTTCAGTATTAACGATAAGTTGGGGGGGGGGGGGGCTAGTAGTGAGGGGATTTTGGTTTGTAAAAAACTTGTATAAATGATATTTCCAAACCATAGGGTTAATTGTAGGTTTGTTCAACTGATGACAACATTTGCTACAAATGTAAAACTAACTGAAGATTCAAGTTGTGTTTGTACAGAATTACTACATGTATACCTTTTTATGACTTTTCTAAGCAAATAATTGAAATGACAAAAAACTTTAGTTTTGCTTTTTATCAGCAGTAAACAACCTAGTGGTCAACTGTAACTATGGAAACATGGAGATCTTTTTGTGACTTTTCTAAGCAACTTTTGACAAAACTTTAGTTTTGCTTTTTATCTGCAGTAAACAACTTAGTGGTCAGCTGTAACTATGTAATTTTTCAATCTGATGAGGATAGTCTACCAAAGACAAACTGAAATCTTAATGCCACAAAACTTTGAACTGCTTGTGTGTTATAACCTTTATAAAGCATTTGATCTAAATGCACCAAGATGATGAACATTTTATTTGGTCAATTTAAAAACTACTTGAATCTTTGGATAGCTTTACACCTCATATCAGTGGACTTTTGGGTTTTGGTCAGTGTGTCCTCTAAGCCAATTTGACATGCCACTGACACACACAATTTTGATTGACGCACCAACATTTTGCGTTCCTATCTCTTACTATGTGGTGACTCACAAGAAATGCCATTTTTTTCTCATTTTGAGTCACAACAACAAAATTTGCCTATCGTTAGAGGGCACACTGGTTTTGATGTTTTTATAAGTTATAGAGTACATCATGTAAGAAGTGACAATTAGTCATGCACAATGTATGTTGTAATGTTTTTCCAGGATTTTCGTTGTGAACTGATCCTTGTTTTCAATCATTTCCTGTAGCCTACATATTTCAGATATAAAAAACAATGTATTTCCTGGTAATTTAAGGGAAGTTTATGCAACTGTACTGTAAGTGTAACTACCTTATATACATTTACCATGTAAGGATTTATGCTGGCATGGATTTCTTGATTAATTAATAAGTCAATATTTGTACAAGTTTATTTGACATGTACACAACCTTACAATCACTAGCTAATATTTTGTTTTCTCAGGTCATAAAAGTTCAGCTATGTGAGAAATAATCCAAAAGCATTTCTCCATGGCTTACAAATTCATGATCAAGACTTAGTTAAGTATATTAATGTTTTGAAATTTCTATAAAATCCTGTGTTTCCCAACTTGTAGCTTTTTCTGTGCAAACAAATAGTCCATGGAATTTTTTTAAAGAGGATCTTAGTGTTTCTGATAGTTCTTTTTCACCACCTATCCCCCCCCCCCTCCTCACTTCCAACACTCCAACCAATTACATCATTTGGTAGGAAATGTAACCCTAATAATGTGCAGGAATAGATCATAATGACGAGAAAAGTCAATCAACATACAAAAAAAAAGTATTTAAAAAAGTATGTACATTGCATGCATTGTGCGTGTTACAAAATGCATTTGTGTGTGTCTGGATATACATGTACGTGTATTACTGTATACATATAACTTGTATATGTATGACTATGAGTGGTGCGAGTACATTTGTATATGAATATATGTTTTATGTACATGTCTTGTGTGACTGTGTGGCCCACAAACCTTTCATTGCTTTCAAGTCTAGTGACACTCAATTATTTCAAAACCAATGATGACTGTCTAGGCAGGTAACTGGTGCAGTGAGAAAGAGAAAGTTTGATAGGTGGATAGACAATGACAGACTACATACATGTACATACCCATACTGGAGTAGAGCAGAAGCCAAGCAACCCAAACACAGATAATGTGTACATGTATAAAGTTAGCTATTACCAGAGTTTTAATTGTGTGTGGTTATTTATGTAGCTAACAGTGTGCCCTCTAATAATAGCTAAATTTTGTTGTTGTGAGTCAAAATGAGAAAAAACTGGCATTTCTTGTGTCACCACATAGTAAGAGATAGGGAAAAACCAAATTTTGGCGTGTCACTAGAAACTGTGCGCGTCAGTGGCGTGTCAAATTGGCTTAGAGGGCACACTGCTAACTAATGGATTTTACAATGTACCATAGTGGATATTACTATCAATATTTAAGCTGTTACCAAAATTAGGAGATCATGAAAATATACACTGCAGCTGTTACATCATTGGTGAACATATGTATACATACAGACCTATTGTTAAAACTTTGATGTGAAGGCCAACTCTAGATGAGAGGATAGTTTGAATCACAAAGGCTACTTTAGTAATTACTGTGTTGATACAAGTGTGTTATCGGTAAACTCATTTGTCAGTGAATGAACTGGCTTGTTTTTGCTAGTTTTGGAGCCTAAATAAGACTCCCAGATGAGTTTCTGAGTCACCTAAAGACCTATGATTCAATCCCATACTCACATCAGGGGTAATCGTTGATTCAATTCCATATTCACATCAGGGGTAATCGTTGCTACATGTAATTGTTAATTAATTCATGCGGATTACATAGGATTCTTTTGTTCTAAACCGACTTTTTGTAATAGCTTTGTCAGATTAAGCTTTCTTTCA
>NC_135565.1:15067208-15114708 GCF_964340395.1 Glandiceps talaboti
TGAATGAATGCAGTGAACTATACTAGGTCATTCAAATCAGTGTGTATTCAATCTCAGTACAGATTTTAGATTAATTTTTACAGTAAGTGGTCCATTTGGACTACCAGAATTGTGTAGATATGTACCTACATGTCTTGAAGGACTAACACTGCTACTGTATTTCAGCTATCCTAAATGCCATATTTTTTTGAATTTTCATATAATAAGCAACAATTAGTGAAAATTAAAAAAAAAAATGGCAGGTAGGATACGGTAGTTGAAGTAGTATAGTACCCTTAGTCCTACAAGACCCCAGGTAGGCTACATTTTTGATGGTCCACAGCATTATGTCAGTTGCAATGTTATTTGTGTCATTGGCACCCCCCCCCCCCCCATTACGATTTTCTGCATGTGTAGAAATGCACAAATGGAGATAGAAGTTGTCAAAATTACTGAACTAAATTTTGCTGTAAACACAAAATCTGAATCATCATACTGGCTTACATGTACTTCTGAAGGTCTGTCATTGTTTTAATTGATTGCACAATGACTGTGACCAGGTCCAAAAATGAAAATTCAGTGATCATGGTAGTCAAGACCACTACATTAAAACTCTTGGGGGGGGGGGGGGGGGGGGGGTTATACATGTACATGTACAAGTAGTTACATGCATATTGTACATTATACAGGTGTGTTGATTCCATTGGAATTGTCCTTGAGTTTATACCAAAGTAACTAAAAATTAATCCACATTGAGGTTTTTTATTGTTGTATATGACCTTGGCTAGTAAAGTTTTATACAAATTGTGACCTTGAACTATTCACCCTGTAGGCTATGTTTTAGATATACACATGTATCAATAACATCTATACAATACAATAGAAGGGAAAAGTGTTGATGCATAGAGGTTAAAGGTCAATACCCTATTTAGAGGTTAAAGGTCAATTTAGGATTTACTCTAAGACTTATTTCTGTAGGTACACGTAACAATAAACAAGCTTTGTTTGAGTGGATGAATTTTTTTCTTTCTCTTCAGCGATGTTTCAATAATCCATAGTAAAAAGTTGCAACTCACAAAGGAGAAAAATGAAATATAGTTATGACATTTATCTGTCAAGATAATGTAATTTGTAAAAGACAATTTTTGTATTGTTAGTTCAGATGATAAACTTCCAATTGCAAAATTCCTTTCTGATATATTTAAATCAAAACAGATTTTTCCAGCTGCTAATTTGTGAATGCTGCATTGTAACATTTTGTCTTTGCATTTACTATACCATGATTTCCTATAGCATGTAAGGTAATGAAGCATGTATATGTATAATGTGTTATATGTGTGTGTATGTGTGCATTTGTCCGTGCGTGCGTGCGTGCTTGCATACGTACGTACGTTTGGGAACCCAATCAAATTTTAACTGCTTACCACGGCACCCTTAAAAAAACACTGTTATTAACAGTAATACCAAAACTTATCAAGTGAATAGTGAAAAGTGCATGGTTAGACAAGTCTGAACAAATCACACTAGTAGGTTAGATTATATTATAACTTTCACAACAGAAACCCTACGGTTAAAACCTGGCCATTGTATTGTATTTGATGGAAGTATTTCTATTTTGTTTCATTGTTTAATTCATATTTTACAAAATATGTACAGTGAAAATGAAATATTTCATAGTCACATCATTAATTTTTAGTATTAATATTGATAATCAATTTATGACATATGGTGTCAGGATTTATGCATTTATTATTAAATATA
The DNA here is from genome assembly GCF_964340395.1 of Glandiceps talaboti. Lineage (NCBI taxonomy): Eukaryota > Metazoa > Hemichordata > Enteropneusta > Spengelidae > Glandiceps > Glandiceps talaboti. Next base: position 15,068,949 of record NC_135565.1, read on the forward strand.
AAGATAAATTATTATTATTTATGATTATTTATTTCATGTTCTAATAGTTATAGTATGCAATATGATTATACATGTTGTACATGAAATATGTCATTGTTTGGTATGTTGACATAGCCTTCTCATTTATAGATATTTTATGATAAATATTAATTACATATTTATTATCTAGAACCATATGTCTACCAACATATTCCTAATATGGACATACATGTGTGAGTCGTCTACTGTAGATGCTAATCCCTATAAGGAACTCAATTTTCTCCCCAGGATAGGTTGCACAGATGATTTACATATCAATAACTTGATAATTGATCAGCATGCATGTCCTCAACATTGATGAAGTACCAGCAACATTTTTAAGTTTATTTCCGAAGCGCATTCTACTTCGATATTATAAATTTCTTTTTAGCATTTTGATGTAGTAGCGTTAAGTATTCAATTCTTGAGCCATACTATCTCTTTATGACCATTACGAAGCCACAGTTGGATACCAGGTGAAAGCTTTGGTGAATTAAGTGAACATTTTGGTGCCAAACGAAGTTAAATTCATGAACTTAAAACATAATGCTATCCTGTCAATGTTCTTGTAGGTGTATCATAACGTCACTAGGAATGAAAGGAGAAGTACTTAATTATACATTGTCAAATATTAATATCTATGTTTGTTATTATATATTTACAGTTTACGGAGACCCAACCCCAACTGTCAGGACAGTTCTGGATATACGCCTCTACACCATGCTGTATTGAATAATCACAGGTAAGATTAGATTAGATTAGATTAGATTAGATTAGATTAGATTAGATTAGATTAGATTAGATACGATAAAGTGTGCTGGTAGGTAAATTGACATGCTCACATCAAAAACAAGACCAAAGAAATCACCAACAGTGTTTTTTGCTAAGGTTGGGGAATCCCAGTAACAGAAAGGGAGAGAGGGGTAAAAATGGCAGTGATTCCCATAATTGAGTCTATGGTAATTTTGTTCAGGAATGCTGGTGCAATGACAGTGGAACCTTGGTAGTTTTTACCTACTTACCATCCTTAGCGAAAACACTTACCAAATGCAAAATTCCAATTATGCAAATCAAAAAAGTTTTACCTAAAATCCAGTCATGTGGAGATTTTTGGCTTGCGCCTTTCTCCTACCATGCCTGGTATTTCACTAAAGGCCATTCATTCATACCTAAAATTATATCATGATTTCCTGCAGTAACATTTAAATATGATAATTATGTTCACATCCTGTAGCTCAATCCACTGAGTTTGTTCTTTAGATTAGATTAGATAAGTTTAGATTAGATTAGTATAGATCTAATTACGTGGTCACACTAGTGATGTTATCTCGTAGTTGGCAAATTTAAAAACTATGGGGAATTTGCACCTGCTTTCTGGCCAAAGCAAATGACCACTAGCAAAATGACAGGTGTAGTAGATGAAATGTGAAAGAGAGAAAAATCACCATTCTAGACTATACAATTTAGACTAAAGCAACACCAAAATTGTCATGTGGGAGTTGGGGGTGGGGTGGGGTGGGGGGTGTTAGGTACATTGTGTACACTTTGCAAACATTTCTAAACACAGCTCTAATTGTGGTGGATATTATAACCCTGGTACAACACTTTGATTACACAGGTAGATTTGATCTACTTTATTATACCACCCTTTAAAAAAGAACACTTTGAGATTTACAGCAGACATCTGGTCTGAAGAAGGTTATAGGTTAACAGATGTCTGCCCTATAGTCTGCAAATTTATTTATCAGTCGATGTCATACTGTTACCATGACGTTTCTTAAGGTTACCATGACGTTTCCTATGGTTACCACGGCATTTGAACCACCATAGTTCAGAGAGCGTTGTGATTTACATATAGGTTGTCGTAAGGTTATATAGTCTTGTCAGGAATACTGAATGTCATCACAATTCTTGTTCAAACAAATAACTACAAAGTCTTTGTATAAATTTATATAAACAATCCAGTGACAGTACTGTCACATCTTGTCATTATTTATATCTTGCAAATATAATTTATCTTTCAACTTTTCAATAACATGTTTGGAGGTAATTTTTATAGTATAAATCAATATTATTCCGTAATATTTTTATTCATTCAGCCAAAAAAACATGAGTAACCTAAGTGGCTTTGTCATGACGAGCCATTAGCAAAAAAAGTGACAAAATCCTTAGGTCGATTATTTTGTGTGGTTGAATGAAGAAAAATATTGACGAATAAATTATATAATTATACCTCCTCAAGCATAATTTATGAAAAATCAGGAAACAATGTCAATTTGGAATGTTTTGACTCATATTTTGAACTCAACAGAACCAATGACAAGGCCCCTTAGGTCAAACTATTTTCCATCGCAATGAAATGTGTTAGGGAGTAATATGTAATTGTATAGTTTTATAAAGGTGGTGATCTGTTTGTCCTTGAATTTAATTTACAATACACAAATAGCCCTGATTGATTATTATGTCAAAAACCAGACACGACCTTTGACATTGTCTAATTTACAAGTCGAAACTTATAATTTTTGGCCTTGGTCATGTTCAAAACACTGGTTCTGTTATTTTATAATGGCGAAATAGAGATTTATTATGACATTATCAAACAATGGAAAAGATAATATCTTTGAAATTTGTTTATGATTGAACTATTATGTGAAGTGGCCATAAAACTGTTCTTATCAAATGCATGGAATGTAATAGTACTAATATAAATCTCGGTACTTCCAACTTGCTGTGCCTTGTGTTATTAATCAAGTTTAGTTGTTTACTTCCCTGTTTGTAACAGGTTTCGTTCACGGTCTGATGTAGGTACATATAGTTGTAGGAAGATTAATCCTCAATGGCCCACTTTGGTTAATGATTGAAACTAGGGTGTGAAAGTAGGTGTCTGGCAAAGAAATAGTAAAAAGTTAGTCCAGAATAAAAGAATAATCCTATGTAATCTTATGGCTCAGTCCACTGAGAAGATAACACTAATGTGAGAATTTAGGATTTTCATAATAACTTTCACCAAAGCCTTGTTAATATATTCATCATATATACTTTAATGATATTAATAATCAGAAATATTGGATAAAATTTGATTATATTAATTTGACAGGATATTGGATATACTATCACTATCAGATAATTATTAAAATATGAAATTGATATCTGAATTTTGTTATGATTGATCATGACAAAGTAATTGTTGTAAAAATGAAACAATAACAGTTCCAGGTAGTGTTAACGTGTATGGTGTTTCATGGCTCAAATTAACAGTCAGTAGTCCCATGTCCACAAACAACCAATTCTTGTCATGTGGCTACCATAATTTGCAGCTAGTAGCCCACTCAGACTACCACTGATTATGTGATGATTTAAAGGATGGAACATATAATATGGACATAAAGTATTTTTAATAACTCACATATTTTCGAATTTAGGAACTCTGTTTTTAATTCAGGAATATGGGACTATTGGTCACCATCCTTGGATACCAATATCTGAAATTGGTAGCCCACTGGGACTACCAAAGAAAAGATTTAATTTCAAGCGTGTGTCTGTTTGTGATGTCATCATAAAAAGTCAGAAAGTCAAATTTGATTGATTACAAAGTACATGTAATATACAGATATATATTAATTGGTGTATTTGTTTACAACTGAATTTTGTACAATATTTGACAAAAATATTCATTTTGAAAAAAAATTAAAAATAAAGTAAAAAAATAGGCAGTGTTTTACTTTTGAAAAATAAAACTATAAAATACAACTGATACCTTTTTTGTAGTGTTAATAGTTAAAGTGAAAAACATTTTGAATGAAAATGTCATTTTTTGGGATTTTCCGTTTTCATGATATGTTTACTTGACTCGTTACGGACATAAAACAAACAAAATGGGGTTAAAAGTGACTGGATTTAGTAGAAAAACAAGGCAACATGCGTGAAAGTTAGAGCAATTTTGTTATACATGTACATGTAGCTGCAGTAGATATTACATATGGGATCATGAACTACAGTCTGATAGCAAGCTGTAGACACCCTAGAGTATACAGTAAGATTCTTGCAGTAATTGATGTAAATTGATCTTACAATCGGATACATAGCAAAGTGGTAACGCTTCAAGACTCACGCGTCAAAGACTCACGCTTGACTTGACTTGATACAGGGCAACACGACATGCCTCAAGTCACATATTTCATGGTTTAAGATTTCAGTATTTGGCCATGAAACCCAACTGTAGTGTGTGTTGTATGAAACCAGCAGTTTTAATAACATTCCAGCAATTGACCAATTATATATACATGCATTCAGAATTTAGACAATTTGTCATCAAGCTTTTCCCAGTCAGTGGGCATATTTGTTAACAATTACACACAGCTACACTATTACATATAGCTAGATTCAAACTAGACTGTAAGATATGTGTGTCATTCAATCCTCACCAGCCTACTCTCACCTGCCTGGGAACCAATGTGTGAGGGCGCCCCATCATGGCGTACCTCACAGACTAAATCCAGACCATGTGTATACTAATATTCAATCACAAGCAGATTCACCATTTTTTAAGTGATCAGCAAAAAATTGAAAATTCTCGAGCAATTGAAATTTTCACAAACTTACAAATGACATTTGTCACTGTAACAGTATACATGATTGTACAAATGTAGTCGGTACATATTAAATTTCACATATTTATTGTTCCTAGAATACAGGAAATCAGAACACATGTATCTGTATTATGTCAGTTTCAGTTTCAGTAGTAATTTCAGTGTATACATGTGTACAAACTTTTGTGTCAGTATTTTGCCTATATACTAGATGTGAATATTCTTTTCACTTCCAACATTACAGCAATTTTAGGATGTCATGTCGCAAAATAACTTGTTTGCATCTTACTATTAAAATACAAATAGATCATAGAATATAGATGTGTGTGTATAGGCCATAGTACTGAATAAAGCTTTGATTGATTGATTGAGATGTATGTATACTGTATGTGTTTTGTCGATATGTGTTTTGTCAGTAGCACCCTCATCCACTGAATTGGTCTAGTTCCTATACAGTATCATCACGATTTATACCTTGACTCACAGAAACCACAGTTAGCATACAGACTATCACCAAATAGGCTTTTACGAGAACTAGAACACAAGTAGAAATAGAGGTAGAAGTAGACAGTGTGAATGAAATGTGATAAAAAACTTAACGTTGTATTTCTATGTATATATATATATATATATATATATATACAGTATCAGTGTCTATGTTTAGTGTGATAAGCAGGTAAAATCTACCTGAGTTCCCCTGTTATTTTACCAGGGTGCCCCACCAAAATTATGGTACAATGTATATAAATTATTGGAAACTATGCCATATTTCCCCTTTCTGTTACCAGGGTTACCAAACCTTAGCAAACACATTGAGTGTACTATAAATGAAGGCAGAATTAATACAGATGGCAGGTTGGTTTTTGAATTATGTGTAGGGTATATTTTACTGTCTTTCACTGTCTTCTAAGCATTATAACCCACCACTGATACCTACCAGTTTCTTGTGATGTACCAAAATTTGGTGTTACCTACCGGTACTGACAATATGGACTCATAAGAAATCCCAGATGTATCATTTTGACCTATCACAAAGAATGTTGTATTTTAATTTTATTAGAAGGTACATTGTTATTGTCCTGTTAAAAAATAAAGTTGGAAATATATGTATTTTACATGTATTTGCATATAGTATACTTAAAATATTTACATTTTGTAAAAATTTAATATTATAGTTTATACAGGCTGAAGTGATGAAGTTAGCAGCATATTTATTTTTAAAAAATGAAAATAGATTTCCAGTCAAGTATTGTACATGAATACATTTATGTATGTAGTAAAGTTACTGGTAGAGTGGTAACTGGTTAGACAATGTACAAGGACACAGTACAGTAAGGTCAAAGGTCATTGTGTGTTGTGTCCCTGTCAATGTATTTATATCACATTTATAATTTGGTATTCAGTGTATCAATACAACTCTTTGGTAACATAATCATGATCTCATAGCTAGATAAAGATAGCAATGCATTGTGATAATATGAATGTGTTAAGAAATAGTGAGGGTCCTTCATATTTTGTTCAGGGGTTGATATGACATTGTAGTTGTACATGTAAAAATTACAAGAGGGTTCATTGTCCCTGTTACTTTCTTCTGAGAGAATACAGAAATTACAAGAGGGCAACGTCCCCTGTTACCTTGTTCAGAGAGAACACTGAAATATCAACGTGTGTTAGTGTGTGTGTGTGTGGGGGGGGGGGGGGGGGGCTTTATCAATACCCATGTTACCTACATTTTTGTAGCTCGGAGAGAATTCTACATTACTGAAATTACATGAAAGTTATACATGTACGTAGAAAATGGATACTTATATGTTTTCATGCCTGATGTTGTGATAAATGTACATGTAACTTGATACAATTGCTAATTTTTTGTCAGACAACAGTGACTATTATACCAGTAATTGTTGGCTATAAATCAGAAAGTGAATGGACAAAAAATGTAATGTGTTTAATTTCATAATTACTTCAAAAGTTGTAACATTTTGTGAATGGTCCAACTCCAATCAATGGAAATATTCATAATATCATAACTAGGCAAAGCCCATAAGCTTGCGCAGGGTAGATTCATTTGTGACCGGCTGCCTCATGATGTTATTGTAGATAGCACCCTCTTAGTAGAGAATGCGCATAGAATATAGCATGCGCATACGTAGTCATTGCACCGCAATGCATCCTTGGGTAAAACCACCCAACAAAAGTTGCATAGTATATACGGTAGGACGCACATGCATGTACTAGTCATTGAGGCACTTCACAGCCTCTGCGCAAGCTGTTACACACTTCTAACTACCTTGATATGATTTGTGAGAGCCCATTATTACTAATCACAAAAAAAATTAATTCACATCAATATCAAAACTTTTTTTCAGTCATAATCACAGATTCTATAGACCATCATGATATAAATTAACAGTAGTTTCTGTGAATAAAAAACATGTAAACCTTTCCTGCACCAAGATTCTTTGTTTGTTTCCTCCCCTGCCAGATGACTTTAAATATTGATAAAATACACAGTTTTATAATCCTGTTAGTGGAATACCTAAATTTTAACAGGATTAGTGTTCATCATTGCACGTTTTGTGATTTCCATGTGTTGTATTGATTACATATTTTAGAGGAATTTGGTTCTCATTGTCTATTTTATAGTAATTAACACAAAATCTATAACTTAGTAGAGATATTACATGTATGTATGCCATCAAATAGTTGAATGTCTCAGTATGTGGTGTACAAGGTGCACTGTCTTTCACCCAAGTCTGTGAAAGTCTTTACTCCAGTTACCATGGACTGTCAAGTTGTCAAGTTATGTGAACCTTCAAACCAAAAATACAGGATTTCTTCCCTAATATTTCATTTCATAACAATTATGTGTCTAAATTTCACATTATGATTCTGTGGTGTTGTATATGTATACATGTATGAATTAATTATTCAAAATCACAATTAATATGCGAGAATGAATGTTCATGGACTCTGGGTCCATACTAATGAAAATTTCTTCTCGCATTCAAAAAAATTTGAACACCAAAGTTTCACCGATGTCTCGTCTACCCTGACAATGCTAGCGAGACGTTGGCAAAAATTTTGGATTCCCTACCCAGACTTTTTTTACTCTCTGAGTAGAAATTTTCATTACACAATTAATATGTTAATGATATCACATCTATATGTATATTTAGTAATCTTTTATTGTAAATTACTTCAATTATTATAATTTCATGTTCAGAGATCTTTTACTAATTAAAGTCAAATTAAATATATAGCTTTACCTAAATTGTAATATAATAGCTTTTTTTGCCGTGTGGGAAGATCAACCAAGTCTCCATAGAAACCAGTTCAATTATTTAGTTTTAGTTTGTCTGCTGTGGGTGATGTCACTTTTTGATAAAATTTGATGGTATTTGGTGTGATTTTCCTTTTCTCAAGAGGATATCAGAAATTAGAATCTGCCTAGGTACCTTTATTATATTCAAAACGATTTAGTTCAAGGAGACAAGTCCAAAACTTACTTTAAAAAATCAGTATTTATTTAAAGTACCCTACATGTACATTTTGGCTGTACACAGACAGCCTTTTTCAAGGGCTTTGGTGCAGAGTAACAATACTGCACTGAACTAAAATTCAAAGTGAAAAAAAAACAAAACCTTTATTACTTTGTTATAGAAAAACACCATAAGAAGTTATTGTCATTAACTTGGACACCAGAATAGTGTTTGTAATTGACAAAAACTATAAAGTGTAATTTATGTTTAAATGAATACTAATTAGTTCAAGGTTACATACTAATATACACTAGGTGGAGATAATTGGATTTATAGCAAATAATAGACATAATTCTCTGTACCTGAAATAGAATATTACTGCCTACTAGGCACATCATAAAATAAGGAACAGTTGATTTCTTGGTTGACACTATAATTCCACATGCTTCACATACATGTAGGCACACATGAGAACAAGTTGACCTTCTTGTTCAATTTTGACCCACTAGCATGAGGTAAAATAAAAAAGAAATCCTGTATTTATGGTTTGAATTGCCACAACTTGTTAGTGCATACATTGTACATGCAGTATATAGCAAAGTCTTTAATTGATTGGAGTGAAAACTTGGTATTCAACATACACACATTGTAGACACAATGTGTCAGACATACAGATATAGTAGTATGGTTACCGTAGTAATTTTTTCATGAATGGATGCTATAGTTATTTAATGACTGAATTTTTATAATGGCTAAATTGATAGAGAAGTCTTAACTATCTGTGACTATCTGTACCATTCTTTATAATACTTCCATATATTTATACTGGTATCTTTATTGTAATTTTTAACACTGACTTCCCTCACCAACATTTTTCCCCAAATTATGGGTCAGTGTCCTCAATACCAAAGCTGGCATGCCTCCTTCTGTGAGGTTATTATTTGGTAAACGATTCAACTTAAGAGTGGCTGCAGTTGCTAAAATCTGTTTGAACCTCAGCACTGCGATTTGTACATTGTCAACCCCTTTCTATAGACTCGTAATGACAAGGCCCCTTAGGCCACTCTCAATTTCCTTGACTGAATGAAGACAACACACAAGATCAATACATACATGTAGATGTGTTATTTATTAACAAAACTGGTTTCAGACAATTGCCATAATGATGTACATGTGTATCTCAGTTACTGAAACTTAAAACGTTAAAAGTATAATATTCCTATCTAAGTATATAGTGAAGTCTGAATAGTGGAGTCAGTGGAGAAACATTTGAATGTACAGTTATCATATTTGCAATAAAATGAGCTGCTATGAGAAGAAAAAAAAAATTTTCACGCGAATTAAGTATTATAATATGTAATTGTACATACATTTATCAATAAAGTGTTGAAGTGAACATTAATTATGCAACCTGAGAAAACTTATACATTTGTACAATAACATGTACCCAATTCCAGTTTCTGATGGTAGTTTCAATTACCATTACTGTGGTCTACAACACTATAGTGTAACATAATTTATTTTCAACGTTAAAACATTACGGGAATTGTATTCAACATCGTATAAAGTACTTGTAATCAAATATTGTTAAAAAAGTGCTATTTTTTTTGTAAAATTATGAGGGGCAAAAACAAAAAATAAGTCATTGACTATTAGTAATGTGTTAAACTCTGTATTGTTTCATAATCGTGTCAAACAGGATTGTCCATTGATGTCATTTTCACTGGATGGTTTTAGTTTCCAACTTGTGTTTGTATACAGGTGTTTAAGTGAAATAGCAACAGCGCCCTCTAGCAACAAATAATCAATATTGAAATTACTTTCTTTTTTTCTTTTTTATTCCACAGCTGTGGTTCTGTAACTTCACGATAGATAACAGTGCCCTCTGGTGACAAACTCAGAAAGTGATTTTTGTTTTTTTGTATTAAACTTAACTTTTGTTCCAAGCTCTAACTGGAAAAGTGTGAAATTTTGACAGCTTGCCTCATTGTGAATAGATTGACTGATTATTCAGAACTCATGACCTGATGGACTTTTATTTTTATTTTTATTTCTGCAGTGATATTGTTCTCTACTTAGTAAGTCATGATGCTAATCCCAACATTGCTGATAATAAAGGTCTCACACCAGTACATCTTGCATCCTGGAGTGGTAATGCTGGTATCGTGAAAATATTACTCTCAACTCAGAAAATCAAAGTCAATGAAGCGGTAAGTACAGATCCTCTTCATGTCAGCTACTGCCCCTACTAAACAGACCACCTCTGGTATTAACAGAACTTTGTAAAGTTTTTCTCTCCAAACTTGACAATCATGAAATTTGTTCACACATCTATTGTTTTTGCCTGCGTAAGGATTTTTCATGTACAAGAGCTGTTGTTTATATGTTGATTTTGAATTTTATTTTCTATTGACAGAATTGTGATGGTGAAACGGCTCTACATTTTGCTGCACAGTATGGCCACAAAGAAGTAGTCACGCTACTACTAGAGGTAGTATATATGATTGAGAACTAAGATTTACACCAGGGCAGTAGAAGTGTCGGGAGTGGGGTCTAGTAGGGGGTTCTAGTAACGGGCAATAGGAGGGGCCACAAAGAAGTAGTCACGCTACTACTAGAGGTAGTATATATAATTGAGAACTAAGATTTACACCAGGGCAGTAGAAGTGTCGGGAGTGGGGTCTAGTAGGGGGTTCTAGTAACAGGCAATAGGAGGGGCCACAAAGAAGTAGGCTACTGCTAGAGGTACCCAGTAGTATATAATGATTGCAAACTATCATTTACACTTAGAGTACTAGGAATGGGGTTTCTAGTAGGAGGTATGGATAATGGGCAAAGGGAGGGGCCACAAAGGAGTCAGGCTACTGCTAGAGGAGGTAGTATATCATGATTACAAACTACATGTATCATTTACACCAGGGTACATACTAGATGGGGGGGGGTCTAGTAGGGGGTACTAGTAATGGGCAATAGGAGGTGTTCACAAAGAAGGAGACAGGCTACTGCTAGAGGTAGTATATACAAATTACAAACTGCATGTATTATTTACACCCGGGTACTAGAAGTGGTGGTGGGGGGGGGGGGGGAGTGGGGTCTAGTAGAGGGTACTAGTAATGGGCAATGAGAGGGGGCCACAAAGGAGTCAGGCTACTGCTAGAGCTAGGATATCATGATTACAAACGATAACAAACTAACTAAACTAGGACTCACATCTGTCACAAAACAAAACAATGATATTACAGTTTTATTTACCATAGAATTCTTTTTATAATGTTTTCAGCTAATTTTAGTCCTGCAGAAAATGACTATTTGTAGGAATATTTCTGTGCAGTTTTTGATATACATGAGTACAAAATGCATAGAGTTTAATTTTCCTATAGTGAAAATTATATGGAATGGTTTTGAATTAGAGCTGAGTGAGGATGTCAAACCTATGTTGAAATTACAGGCTAAACTGTGTATTGTGTTTGTGTATACTCTTTGTAGAAACACAGCAGAGCTGCTAATAGAAACAAGAATTTACAAACTCCACTGGATCTAAGTGCCTTGTATGGTAGGTTAGAAACTGTACAGTTATTACTACAAGAATACCCAGGTCTGTTAGAGAGTTCACCACCAAATCACACACCACTTCATCTAGCTGCAAGGAATGGCCATGTACAAGTTGTCATAGTATTACTAGATGCAGGGGCTGATATCAACAGTAAGGTAAGAATGTGTTGTCATAGCGATTATAGAATTAGCACTGTTCATACATACATGTAATACCTTCTCACATGTATGGAACTCTATGAGGTTTTGGAGTCCTTCATCAGGTGGGATAGGTACATGTATGCATGTATGTGTGTATAACACACTGATGTAAATATCATCTATGTGTATATACACTGAGTGATACATCAGTTGGATTCTGAGTGATACATCAGTTGGGATTGGTATGTGTGGCTGTGTTGATAATAAACAGATGAATGTAATTTACCACCTATGTACATTATATATATATAACTCTGCGAGGATTTGAAGTCCTACATCAGATAGGATGGGTACAGTGTACTTGGAGTCTTAGTGTGGCTGGTTTGCAATCTTCAGGTTGCAGGTCCGATCCATGGCTGCTATTTGTTTCTGAGTGGCTAAAGTCCTTGGGGAAGATTTGAACTATAACTGTACCTCAGTAAACCCAGCTGTACAATTGGAGACCTGGTAGGATAGAGGTTGCAATGTGAATGTTTTAATCCTGTACACTGCAATGGATTGTATGCGCCCCACAGAGTTGAGGAAGTGAAATAAGCCATTGTGCTGCTATAGATCTGTGCCACCTGGAATTGTAATTGTAAAGTGCATAGAGTGGGAAAGTGCTAGATGAAAAACCTAACATTATTATAGCATTATTATTACATGATTGTGTGTATGTATTGACTAAACACATAGACATACACTGAAGACATTGAACAGTTTCATTCAATGTTTCAGGAGATCTTGGTGTCATACACGTAGGTGGTTCTTGTTCAAGGACTTTCACATATTGCTATTTGTCAGATTAGTTGAATTTATTACAAGAATTGAGCATACCAGTACATGTCATTACTTTACAATTGCATCAGTGAAATATTAAAACCTTAGTCAATGCAAAAAGTTAAAGGCCAAGACTTCAATCTCAGGTTCTCAAAGTTTCAACCGAGGGGTAATTTATTAATGGAGCCATAAGGATTACATAGGATTATCTTTTCTTCTGGATTAACATGTTCTATAAACTCTGTCAGACAAACTGTTTTTAACACCTGAGTTTTAATCCTAATCTAAACTGAACCTTTAAACCTTTGTTAAGGTATTAATGAAGCTCTGTTGAATTTCAAACAAAATATTACAGATGTATGTATTGTAACGATGTCTTATATTATCAGCCTGTCTCCACTGTGTCTAGTTCAGAGAGTAATACATCCCTGTAGAATTCTTATTTCCATCCCTTGGTCCCTGTCACAGCTGTGATATCTTTATATGTTTTTAGTACAGGTCACAGCTGCATGTACCTAAAAACAAATTGTCCTACACTACACATATTTCCTGAATTTATCAATTCAACAAAATAAATCGTAAACCCCCCCCCCCCCCCATAATATTCTAAATGGACTTTTCCAATTCCTATTGTCCTACAAATCAACAGTTTTGTTATTTATATTAACCATCTAATGATACAGTAAATGCAAAGTGCTGAAACACTAAAAAACAATATTATATTTCACCTCTAACTTTTCCTCTTGTTCTACAAATATTGTCTTTTTTGTTAACTCAGACATTTTTTATTTATTTATTTTATTTTTCGTTGTGAATTGCTCCCAATCATTTTCTTTTTTACGCAAACATACACACACAGACACACAACCACACAATTCTACAGAACGCTACGTTGCATGCTCTATATCACGTTGTTGTGGAACTGTTAAGGCTTTCCCGGTCAGTCCACAGGCTATCCCGGAGTCCCTCTTAGCAAACATAGCACCTTCAGGCTCCATATGAGTAATCATGTCTGATTGTTTGAGTCATTACTCCAGTAGTCCCCCAAAATTTGCACTTTTTTTTTGTGAGTGAGACACGACTGAGTGATACAGTCTACCCATTGATTCTGTAGAACACTCTCACTGGGTTTGAGTCAGTCACAGAAACCTCCTCTATCTCCAGTGGTATTTGAACCCATGACCTCTCCGACTGCTGTAATCCTGAGTTCTAACCACTACACCACAGAGAGATGATCACGTTTCAGTCATCTTATTATACTCTGAAAACCTGAAATAAGATCAATAAAACAGATCATTCTGATGACTTTCCTCGTAATAGTAAGCTTTCAACCTAGGGGAAATAGTTGGTGCATAATAGCCCTCAGGGTAGTAGACACTCGTAACTAAGCAATCTTTCAACCTAGGGGAAATAGTCTCTGCATAACAGCCCTCAGGGTAGTAGACATCCCTTAAAAGTGATCTTCAGTCTAGGGGAGATAGTTTCTGCATAATAGCCCTAGAGGGTAATAGATGTCTACTAATGAGTCATAACCAGGCAATAAGTGTATACTATTCAATCCCTATTCTAAATTCCTGACAAATATTGTCACTTTTGATGTTGGTAAATACAACCATCTCATTACGCTCTAATTCTAAATTCCAGAAGTTAGCGATCACTAAAACAAATTTTACTAAACCAGAAATAAAGTTCAAAGTACGCTAAAACAAACTTGACTATGTGATAATGCCTCTTGATAAAAATACAAGTTTTACAATGAAAGCAAAGATGTCATGAATTAACAACACATTTTGTACACTACAAAATAAATTTTAATATGCCAGCAACTACTGTAAGATACATGATGTTTTTCCCTCGCCAGCTACCGTGACCGATGTGTGAGGGCGCCCCGTCACAGCCTCCTTGACCAATATGTGAGGGCACCTCATCATGGCGTAACTTACAGAATATGTGAACCGAGATATTTTTGCCACTGAAACATTTTGCGATGTTAGTCTTCAGCTGGTTCTCACAGACTAATTTTTGTTGATTACCGAACTTGTACATTGTGTTCATGAACAAGAAGGCTATTTAGTCACTACTTATTTTTGCGTTTCTGTTTTCCAGCAAAATATAAGCGAAAATAAGTCAGTAAATGAAAAGTCCCAGGTTTACAGTAAGTCCCGAGAAACCAATTTTATTTGCAAAAACAAGTGTTACACTATGAAGTCCTTGATGAATAATAAACTAAGAGAAGTTTTATTATGCAAGCAATAAAATCTTGTAATAAAAATTCACAATATGTATCTGAATACATAAATTGTAGTCCCTATATTAAAATATTAATAATAATATCATGTCATTATTGACCCAGTGTCTCATAAAATATCAGTTGGAGGGCAGAATTTCTCATAATGGCATAATAACAATAAAATATTAATGGTCATAAAAGTATGATGTAGTGAGGAGGAAAGAAATATAAAAATATTGTATTTTGTGTATTGTTGATTATCACAGTTGCAGTGTCTTCCATGTTGACATCATTCATTGGAACAGGTCAAAGGTCATGTCAGTACGGTGATGCATCGGCTTTCAGTTTTAAGCACCAAATGATGTTTTAGAATCGCAAGATTATCTGCTGTACAATTCTTAACACCAGTCGCCATTATTCCATTTCTCAAATATGGTAATTTAAAAGGATAATTTTTGCCAAGATCTTTTTTTCGTTTAATTTATTTTTGCACGATTTAGTGTGTGTGCTACAAGTATGCATACATTGTCGAACGTCTAAATTGTCATTTTAAAATGTTGTTACAATATTTGTGTTTTTTGTTTATTTTTTCTTGTTTACTTTTGATAACTTACAGAAGCTTAATACTTTATTAGTCTTGTATGATCGGTCTTTCGGTTAAATTTACAAAAATTCTTGAATTCTGATATTTTGCTCCTAATTTTGGTATATTTTGAATATAGGTTGCATATATTAATCTGGGCAGTGGAAAAAATAAAAAAGTACTGTAGATATTTTTCTGCTAATTTAGCAAGTTTGGTAAGAAACTTTGTGATCAATATTTGATCTAGGGTTGCAACAAACCTTTATGACATACAAGTGTACATGTATCTGAAAAAAGTAGATGTGCTACTGTCAGCTTGAGGATCAGAAATTTTTTTTATTGTCCTGAAATTTTTATCATTTCTGTTTAATTTTCAATAATTGTACATGAAAATATTCTCACCCATGAATTTCTACCAAAATTAGCTATAAAAGTTCAAATTTTTTCAACATTTTTACAAAAAAGTGATTATTTGGTTGTTCGACAGAGATATTATAGTCAGGGTAGTTAGTTTTGCCTTGGAGCTAATGATTTATAGGCTTTCTTTACACACACAATTGATTCTTTTCAAATGGTTGTGTGATCTGTAGTGAATTGGCTTACACAGGAATGAGTCACTCAGGAGGGCTGACAATCCAATTACATCAGCCATAATTCTACATTTACTCTTCCTGAAAATACTTCTTATTCCTGGACATTCCATTCAGTTATAGGGATAACAGATAGGTAATATGATGGGACATTCATGAATATTATAACGTGCCACAAGCTCAAGTTTAGAAGTTTTTTAGACAAGCGAAAATAATTAGTATCTAAAACTGTGATTATATGTTTTGTTATTTTATTTATTTATTTATTTATTTATTTATTTATTTATTTTATTTATTTATTTTATTTATCGTATACAATTATTTATTTATGGCAACACAGCCATGAAATGTAGTTACGATAAAATACAAAATATATTACATACACATGAGATAAATACAGATAAAATTGAAAATAACGTGAAACCAAAAAACCTGAGAATATATGGAACACCAAGAAGAATGAGAGACAAAAGAAAGTGATTAGATTGATGGACAATTTGTAACGATGGATGCCCTGTAGCTGAAGGATTCAGAGTTGGCTTTCTTAATGTGGAATTTGATCCTAATGTTACATTGATGAATGGTATCATTAGTTGACTAAGTTGTTATAACTTCAGAAAGGTATGCTAGTACATGTACTTTGTTTTAATGCAAATTTTGAGAAGTTTCTTGAAATTGTTGGTGTGTCATTCTCGGATTAAACTAATTCAGCATGATGTTAATGTCAATGCACACCTTCTCTGATGTTACAATAGGGAACTTGCAATCCAGACTGGGCATGCTCAGATGCAAAGAACCATGGGATTATCTGTGGTAATACCTAATCTGGAGCTACCTATAAAAAAAACCTCCCACAATGGTCAGGGTAACTATGAATTGATCGTTCATGTTTGCAAACGATGTAACAGTATTGTTGACGATACCAATTCATTAGTATTTATTATCACATTTCCCATGATGCAACATTCAACATGGCGGGATTGCAAGTTCCCAATTGTCTTCTGGCATTGTTGGAGAACAGTTGATATTAGGGATTTCCTTAATATAGATTATACATACTAAAATGTATATTACAATAAATTATGTCATCAGATCGTTTATAAGTTATATCTTGATACCAGGTTTGAGTTCAGTCAAATGCAAGTGGCGGCTAAGTATGCAACAGTAAGTAGAATACTGTGAGTACCCTTCAAATATGCAGGAAAATTTATACCCAAAAATGTATAAACTCTGCTTGTATCCCGTTTAACATTACCAAGAACTAGTCACACATATTTGAACAGAAGATACGATTTTGAAAATAATTTAATCCAAATTTATGTAGCAATTGAAATATCAGAATAATTTTCATTCTGCTGATTTTGAAATTATGGGTTTTACCCCTGACAGAGTGGAATAGTCCAATAGGTGATTATCAGTGCAGAATGAATAGAATTTGATAAAATTTAAGTCATGTGTGAATAAGAACAGGGTTTAGGTTAAGAATTAATACCTTTGTGTTGAATACACAGTGCATTGTACTTTTGGTACAAACACAACTTACAATATATGCAGTCATCACTAAAGTCATATTCAATCAAGATTAAGTTCCCCTCCAAGATCCCAATTACCCCTACAAGTAAAATGGAATGTTCCATTAAATCAACTCAGTCAAATACACTTTAATAAGACGGTAATATGAGTTGTCTACAGATAGCGTAATGTGACAACTCTCCCCTATGGCGAAAATGGAACATTCCTTGTCAAGAATTCATGAGAATGTATCTACAAGGTTTCACTAAACATATAAGTAGAACAGCCCACCCCTTGAAGTGAAATGGAATGACCCACACAAGAGCTGTGAAATTTGCCACTGCATATCCCTGTGAGTGTAATGGGATAGTCCATGCATCTGAGTACATGCGACTTTGGTATTCCAAATGTAAAGAACTATATATGTTAAGGACACCATGTTATAAGACACTGTGGAGAGAGATGGACAGCTGACTGTTCTGTGTACCAGGTCAATCTTACGATGTGCAGGGGTATATTGTAATATCGTTGATTTGTGTGTGAGTACTACTATACACAGTGGTTTCTAGCTGACTACATTGCAAGGACACTTTACATGGATTAATTCAATTCTACAAGATTGTAAGGATGCAAAACAGATAAGAGGTAAAATGTGTTTATGTCAGTTTTGTAGATTTTACAGAAAATTGAAGAAAATTGGATTTATCAAGTCAGTGACTTTAATGTCTTATAGTATTAGTGTGAGCAATAACAAAATATATTTAAATTTTCAAAAAAAATGAACACACAAATTTTGTCCCCTCATAATAATAATATACAACAACAACAACAACAACATCACAACAACAACAACAACAACAACAACAGCAGCAGTAGCAACAACAGCAACAGCAGTAGTAGTAGTAACAACAACAAATGTACAAAACTATGAACGAATATAAATGTATTTATACAACAATCATATATAGTTGGTATGCTGGTATTGCTGCAATGTGAAACTTAATGAATAGTAGTGTCATCCCAACATGAATATAAATTGTACAAAGGTTAGAGAGAGAAAAAACATCTTACACTGCTAAGCAATTAGGCTGTACTTTGTGTGTTAGACACAAACTAAATGTTACTATGGTAACATAAAAACCAATAATAATCAGTCTTTTTTCTTACTACTTAGTATATGAAATGATTTAAATAAAATGAAAAAAAAAGTCAAACCCGTGTAATATGTTTAGTAATACCAGATTTCATCCCTCTGTTAATTGGGATCTAAATGCTTACCAAGGTACTGAATGTATAAAAAAACTACAAAACCTTTTAGTTTATAGCATATAAACTGTTGAATTTCCAAACCAAAGTTTCAAAACACTATGGTATATGAAATATACAAATATTTGCACCATCCACCCGTGTCTGCCTGTCAATCGATTGCCAGGATCTAAAAAGGCTTATCCAAAACCATACAATGCCATGACCATAAATCTTAATATAACAGATATTCCCCACTGCATAGTTACTTTCAGTCAGGGCTCGAAATTAACAGTTAGTCCCATGTCCACAGACTACCAATTCTTGTCATTGGGCTACCATAATTTGCAGCTGGTAGTCCACTGAGGCTACCACCGATTATGCAACGATTTAAAGGCTGGAAGATTTACCGACTTTTTTTTGACAAGAGGAACTCTGTTTTCAGTTCAGGAATACATATATAGGACTATTTGTCACCATCCTTGGGCTACCAATTTCTGGAATTGGTAACCCACTAGGACTACAAAAGAATAAAAAAATAATTTCAAGCTCTGCTTTGATTTTAAAGTTTATTAAAACATTGATGGATTGAATTCGCTTACTTATTTGATGATGAATCAACAAAGTATTCCAGATCATTAATTTAATATCAAATCAAATATTTAGTGCCAATAGAGTTAAGAGTTCAGCTCAGTTTCTGGTAGAAATATTGTTCATATATGGGAATCAAGTAAACTCATTAAACCTTATCAGGTTTTGTTTTACATCATTTAACAAGATCTGTTACAGTGAAATATTTTCATTGATAGAATCATCAAAGCATAGTACGGACATAAAAATTACTTGTTATGGGCATTGGGCAGCGTGAGACCTGCTATTAAAATGCCTTGTTTCGTTGTTTTCCATATGGTCTCAGTTTTATTGTTTCCTTCCCATCAGATGTACTGCCATTACAGATTGAAGAACAGTTTTATATTGTCTTTTTAAGTTGATGTCAGTTTCCATATTCATTATTTCTTGAGAGACTTCACAATTTTCATGATTTTATTTATTTTTTCTCGAATACGTTAACTGAAAGTTTAGGTTCAACAGTGAAAAACTAGGTGGGGTTGAGTAACCGGAACCAATCAATTGTTTTTAGGCCTAAACATTTATCAATTTATACACTTCAGTTATTTCCGAGATAATAGAAAAAGTTAGAAATCTTGATGGATCTTTCGTCCTCAGGTAGATAGTCAAATGTTTAACTGGTCAAGTATGTCTTTGTACATGTTGATGGTATGAGTCATTCCCATCCAAGGTCTAGGATATACCAGCTTTACAACTTAAATCCACAAAATCTATCTGTAGGTTCTAAAAATGTATATGTTACAATTGAAATACTGTCACCCCTATTCTATAATGGATACTCTCCGTGAACAGTACTATCAGAAGGCTTTATGGTTTTCCACCCATACTTTTAGGAAATCTTCAAAAAAACCTTCAAAAAGAGCCATTATTGCATGAAAACAGTAATTTTGATACACTGAATTGACTTCAGATTTGTAAATTATACACACATGGTGCATTGTTAAACTCTTATAAACAGTATGTGGTAATGTAATGATACATCAATGTACATCAGTGTAGATGAAGCCATTGTAGTGTTGGCTTTGCAGTTCATCAATTTAGTTTGCTACAGAGTGGCGCACAATTGTCATACAATACACTATGATAACTACATAGCAATTTAGATAGTAGATTGCCTAATGGGTATGTGCGTTGTTGGCTTTGTGTGATTGGTATAGAGGTCAGGGTTGTGATAAGGAGAATAGTTGGACTGTTAGTTTTTAGTCTGTGTTGTTGGTATGTGATGTAAGTGAGAATTGATACCCTCAGGGTAGGGAGGTGACAGTGCAATAGTATATAGATGAAGATAGATAGATGGATAAATAGATAGATAGATGTAGATAGACATACATATGTATGTATGTATGTACGTATGTAAGTACGTACGTACGTACGTACGTACATATGTGCGTACGTACGTACACATATATGTACATACGTAGACACATACATACATACATACATACATACACACATACATACACACACACATACATACATACATACATACATACATACATACATACATACATACATACATACGGCAGGCAGGTAGGTAGATTAGGAGAAGGTAACACATAGACAGACAAACAAACAAACTGACAGACAGACATACACAGACAGACAAAGTCAAAAGATATACAGACAGATGTAAGAATGCAGACTGAGTACAATAAGGGCCTAATAGTAATACTGTATGACAAAAATATGCAGCTTCAATTTATTTCAAAGTTGGCTTACTTTACTAAGATCTCTTATAGTATTAATATAAGCCTTATACATGTATAATGCTCATAATAATCTGTTTAATAGTCTGATATTACCAGACGCTGGCAGATGTTATAACAAAATTATGAAATATTGAATGTATTTAATATTTGACAATAAGAATAATGATGATAAATGACACTGCGAATTATGAATTATTGTATGAAATATTAAATATGATATGAATTGATATCATTAATTGTCAGGTGGCTGTACTACAGGAAAACACATGCAGGTTTTTATTGTGTCCAGTATATTGATTGCTGTAGGCTGTGTAACAGTATATTGTGTTTTCAGCGATGCATTGTATGTGAACTTGTAATGGATTTTAATGTTTCTACTTATGCTGCAGGGTATGTATGTACAGTAGGTTTTGAACAAAGGATGTCAGTGAATGGAATATGAACTTGCTGTAGTTTTGTTATTCTAATGTAGCCTGGCGGCAGCTCAGGATGTTATATTAAATGGATTAAAGTATAAATTTGTAACAGTTTTAATATTCCAATGCTAATCTCTCTATGTGTGGCTGAGACGAAAATCTTGAGTTTATACATTTTATTTATATTTGAAGGTAATTAGAATTAAGATAGAACTCATGTTTGACATTTGATTAAATGTTTATTTTACATTTAGTGTTTTTGTGAAGATTTTAGATCATTTCTGAGAGAAAGTGACAAATGTGAAAAATTATCTGGAGCCATGTACTTAACTGAAATTTTTTATAAAATCTGGTGACAGATAAAAAAAAGTGCAGAAATTCAACCAATATCCATCCCTATACATGGTGCTATAAGCACAGTTTAGAAACTCAAGGTATTTGAACCTTGGTGACAAAGAGGGAAATCTGGTAAGATATAGCCAATATCTGATACGTTATGTAACGTTCTAGAGAGCAAGAAATCATTGCTGCAGTAAAATTATCAGCTTCCAACAATACTGAGTGCTTTTATCGCAAAATTTGGTGGAAATCCATACAGAAAACCCAGAAAAAGCTCATGGCATTTTACTTACTTCCACTTCACAAAATCAAATTTGTTAACAGCAATGCAAAATGATTACACTATAACCCATCGCATTTGTACGATGGTTTCATCTCCTTTGTTATTTTGGAATGATGTGTCATTTTTAATTCACTTCACGTCTTGATAGACGTTCTTCTTTATTGTACTCTCTATCAATCACTGTCACACTGTACTCAACAAAGTTGCACAACTAAACCACAAATATTAGCAAATGATTCATTAACATTGATATGAATTTTATGTTTGATGGCTTGGATGAATTACTGTGTTATCTAATTGTACATCACCATTACAGAGACAGTAAGGACAGGTGCATCTTTCTTTTATTGTTATTATTCTGGTTTTGATTGCTGTTCTTTTCTCCATTATCACTGATAATACTAAAGTAACAAAGAGGCCTAAACTGAGTTTATATGTTTTTGCTGCATTATTTAGTATACATGACAATAGGTCATTGGCAAAATAAAAGGCCAGGGGTAGTAGGGGAAAAGTGATAGTAAATTCCCTACACAACTGGATATATAGCTTTCCTCAATTTCATTTCATTAAACCGTCTGATGATCGCAACAGGGTAAAACACTGTGTAACGGCTCCTGAGTATCTTGCTTGATATTGTGTTATTTATAACGCTCTACATACATACGCCTTGAGCACTGTTTACTTCAGCATAGACATTTCGAGAGAGAGAGAGAGAGAGAGAGAGAGAGAGAGAGAGAGAGAGAGAGAGAGAGAGAGAGAGAGAGAGAGAGAGAGAGAGTGTGTGTGAGTTTCTCACTAGAGTTTCTGATGGACAAGAACTATGCCATGAGAATGAAGTGAATGCTACATTAAACTTTAAGATATTAACTCGAAAAGAAGGTAGGCAATACAATGGTCTTAAAATACAATTACTGGAATAATATATTCAATGGCAGTTAAATTCTAATGATGTAGTTAAATTAAGCCTGAGGTTGGCTATACATTCAATGAATTTTTTGGAGATATTATGGTTAGTACATTAGTACATGTACATGTAAATAAATCAGTATGTGATATAGAAACACTGACAAGACTTATAATACAACTAACAGAGAGGGGATTCATTTAAGATACACAGGTGCACCACTTCTTCTTTCAGTGATGTTGCTAAGAACATTGATAGCCTCACCCCCCCCCTCTCTCTCTCTCTCTCTCTCTCTCTCTCTCTCTCTCTCTCTCTCTCTCTCTCTCTGTCTGTCTCTCTCTCTCTCTCTCTCTCTCTCTCTCTCTCTCTCTCTCTCGCAATCTGGTAAAATGACATTAATGTCAGTACATGATATACATTGTAGAAACACTGACAAGACTTATAATACAACTAACAGAGAGGGAATTCATTTAAGATACACAGGTGCACCACTTCTTCTTTCAGTGATGTTGCTAAGAACATTGATAACCTCACCCCCCCTCTCTGTCTCTCTCTGTCTCTCTCTCTCTCTCTCTCTCTGTCTCTGTCTCTCTCTCTCTGTCTCTCTCTCTGTCTCTCTGTCTCTCTCTCTCTCTCTCTCTCTCTCTCTCTCTCTCTCGCAATCTGGTAAAATGACAACATGAATTAACATTTGGTGGTTTAAATTATCGCAATTTTAATGTTTCATCAACTTGATGGAATTGGGACAAGTTGCCTACATAGTTCATCCTTTTCTGTCATAACATGATATATCTAGATAGTGTCTACTATTATGCTTTCCTTGTTTTGTATAGACACTTCAACTATTTGACATTATCAGGAATGCCAATGATGAACAGTTTACTCTAATCTTTCTGTGAGTTTTTGTTATTATAAAATCACAACTGTTACTGCTTGAAGCAATTATGACAATAGCTGTCTACAGACATAGTTCTATATCATATCATACAGTTAGTGTCTGCTTTCATTAAATTCTATCTCATATCGAAATTTCAACAAGAGTTATTAACAGATCGCACAGTGTTGAACAATTTACCTTTGCAGTGAGATTTATTGTAAAAAAAATCCTAACAATTCGAAGCAATTGGGGCAATACATGTTGTTGCCTACAGACACTATTTTGTCATATCATACATCTAGTTAGTCGCCTATTCTTATTGCTTTCCATGTGTCTCATATACATTCATTTCAAAGATTTTACCCAAGTATGATCAGCAACATTGAACAATTTACCTTAATGAATTTAATATGAAGAAAGTCCCAAATCCAAGCAATTGAGGCAATAGTTGCCTACAGACACAGTCTTCTCTCATATCATATTATTGTACTAAACTAGTTTCTTTTATAGGCCTTCCATGTACTAAATATTTAAACAGTTCAACTGACTACCAGGAATGGCAGCCTTTAGCCAATTTACCTGGCAGTGTGTTTTATAGGTTCAGGAATAGAATCACAATAACTTGATCGATGCAATTGAGACAATGTTTGCCTACAAAGATGTCTGGTGTATCATATATCTGCTTTTATTTTTATCCCTATCTCACAGACATTTCAGCAATTTGACTGATGAGCAGGATCAACTGCGTTTAACCGTTCGTCATTAGCAGTGAGTTTTATCATAAAAAATACCAAAAACTTGATGCAATTGAGACAACATGATACAATGTACATGTAGTTGCCTACAGTCACAGCTTTTCTCATATCATATATCTCCTTAGTGCCTGTGTCTGTTTTTATTGCTTTCCCTGTCTTGTACAAACAATTTGACTGATGAGCATCAAGATCGGTATATAATGTCGAACAATTTACCATTGCAGAGAATTCACAATATTTGTATGCAAGTTAGACAATACCCCTTACGTACAGACACAATATTCTATCATATCATATTATAATAGTTTGTGTCTATAATTTAGGCCTTCCTCGTTGTTTATCAAAAGTTCAACAATTTGATTTATTAGCAGGATCAGCAGTCTGGGAAAGTTTACCATTGTAGTGAATGTCTTTGTAATAAAATGCCAATGACAACGATGTAATTAATGAAACAGTAGCCTACAGGTACAATACATAATGTGCGTGTACATTGTGTGTCATTTATTACATGGTTAGAAACTATAAAACAGAAAAGAGGAGTTAACATGTACATTCACACGTAATGTTTATTTATGGGAAGCCCATTAAATGGTGTTAGAAACGAAGTAAAAGAAAAGATGAAATTCGTAAATGTGTGTGTACATTCACACATAATTGTTATAGGAAACCATTTAAAGGTATTGAAAACCAAGTATACCAGATTAATTCATCATATCAGCATACCCAACAGAGTCCACTCAGATTTGTCGAAGATGAGTTACCTGTGCACCCATATTTTGTATTCTTTGACCACATTTTTGGAGTCTATTCAAATTTATAGGCATATAGATGTGATTACCCTTGGGTAGAGTACCTAATTTTGTATTCATTCATAGCAAGATTACACCTGGGTTGTCTATTATTTAAATTTTTTTCCATGGCAGAATTACATCTGGGGAAAGTCTTCAAAGATTATTCATATCTCATGTTAATGGAGAATATACTATTCATGGTGCCAAGAATTAATAGGATATTAAAATATAGTTACTTTGGAAAACTAATTTAGAAGTGAATTAGACGTTTGATTTGTCAACTATGGACATTGATCATATAATGATTTAATTATTCCGCGTGAATATTAATGTAGATGGATCAAAACATCGAATTTTGTTTGTAATTTACTGCTTCAAAGTAACTATTGTACTCGATTGTACTATTAGTTCATAGCAATAGTATATACATGTATTCATGAAGTATACAGTGTATTTAGATCACTGTCTAAAACCACAGATCTCTGTATCCCACCATCCAAGATACACCATTACGTCAGCCAAAAAATGTGTCAGGGCATATGAGAATGACTTAGATTTGTTGATAGCAAGATTTGCCTCAGTGAAGTCTATTATAAAGATGATTGCGAGATGATCCTTTTCTGAAACAGAAATGAAAAGATCACCTTGAGAGATATCTCATCGTAATGAAATTCAAATGACTTGAATTAATGAAAGACAATGCTGACCTACAGGTGTATGTCATATCATGTCTAGACATCAGCCACTTTATGCACTTGATTGATCAGCAGACATCAACAATTCAGCTGACTTTGTTGACCTCATCTCCACAAAGTGAATTCCCGCCTAAATCATTCATCAAAAATTTTTGTTTTTTTATAATTCTTTGTCAAATTTGAACTTTATTATAGATTATTTTTATAGAAATAATCTATCAATATAAACTTTTTTCAAAATTGAGTTAAAATTAACCATTTTTTTTTGGTAATATTTTCATTTTAAAGTGCAGCTCTGATACAATTTGTGAACGTCTGGTAGTAAAGGTATTAAAGTAGTCATCCATCATAAAACATTCAGTATTTACATATAAACGGATTGCTTTACAACAATATCCTTAAATCTTTCTGCAAATATTTACTTAGTAGCTTTCATTTTCTCATATTACAGCAGACAGCTTCCTTCTCCCTTTATTATAACAGATGTATACTTCACACAACCTCATCTAAGCCCTCTCTCAATATTGATTCATTATTTTTCTGTACAAAATGTGTTGAATGTTTCAGGCAATCTTTTGTTATTAGCTACTAAAAGTGTAGCACTTCAGACAGTGCAGTATTTTTGTAGACATAATGGTAAAAACCCAGCGCAGATGGTGAGATTGTGAATCTCATCAATTGGTGTTATGATGATATTTAGGTATTGTATTACTGACAAGGCTTCAAAGATGACACAGCTCCCTCAACTTGGTACTTTGAATTGCACCTATACATTGTCACATCAGTACAAGAAGGTCATATACTGTATGCTATTATATGGTAGTCCTGTGTATTACAGACGTAACTCCCATGTTAAAGGGTAGGAGTTATGTCTGTAATGCTCAGGACCATCGAATGACCTTATCACACTGACTTGACGTGATGCGACGACTTATACCAGTCGTTATCAAAAAGTGAATACAGAAAGTCCTGAAAGAATCCGGTTGTATAGCATGCACATTATTTATAGCAATTTAATTTCAATTTAGACATAAATTTTCATGATTTGCCTAAGTGTAATTATCAGATCGTAAATACAAATAATTTGGTTCTGAATAGTTTCTTTTTTTGTGGCGTAATTTTGAACTGAGGATTTGATATTTTGGATTATAATAGTATGCTTATCAAAAATGTAAATCCAAAAAGAATTCATTACCAAATACTTTCTTATGTGGTGTAAACAAAAATGTCACTGAATAGCTTTGAGTTAGAGCTGCAGGTTTGCTGGTTGGAGAAGAGAAGTTGGTAAAGAGGTACATATGAAATCTATGTTTCAGTAAAAAAAAAAATGGGAATAATATGAATAATTCTGAATAGATAATTGTATTTTTTAAATTAGAATATCTGATTTATAATCAGTAGCTTTAATTCATTTCTTTGAATCTAAATAATTCATTTAGTAAAACTGAATTGAGCTTAAAAAGCCAGTATGGATTAGGCCTAGAAAAAATAATTGTTTGGTTCTAGTTACCTGACCCGACCTAGCTTTTCATAAAATAATAAGATTTTTCATAAAATAATAAAATCGCAAAAATTGTGAAATGTCAAGAGAAATAGTGGATGCAGAAACTGCCATCAACTTAAAAAGACACTCTAAAACTGTTCTTCCAATCTGTAATGGCAGTACATCTGATAGGAATAAATAAACAACACAGACCATTTGGAAAACACTGGAAAACCTGAACTAGACACTCACACAGAAAACAAAATATAATATAATAAAAAGTCTATCTACCCCACCTATTCTAAAATTGAGCATAATCAGAATCACACAATTTGTTTTTATTAGGCCTTAGGATAACAATTTGGGTAAAATAAAACTGTCTGGTGGAGCTATAGAAAAATGGTCCAGAACAAAAGAATAATCACTTCAAATAATTATGCATTTGCGTAGACATCACTAATGGAAGACCAGGGATTGAATCATAGTCCTTTAATCTTATAGCTTAGGTTTCATTATCCATCACTTTAATCCACTTCTTGATTAAGTGAAAGAAATCAGAGCTTAAGCTTACTTCTTCTTAAATCAATAAAACTGAAAAGACTACAAGGGTGAATAATCGTACAACAGTAATAATTCTGCTGTTTTTCAACTCTCAAAAGTGTTCTATGAAAGCCATCAAATCGACTTCCTATTTATTTTGGTATTTGCCTGTCAGATACATTTATATTTTGTTTTGAGATTTAAGAGAAAATTGAATGAAAGTAATAACTTTTTTATTTCTCATGGGGAAAATTTGGATTGCATTTCTAGATTTAGGTTTGAGAAACAAACCAAAATTGAGTGAAAATATTATGACACAAATTTCTCAGGGGGAAAAATTTAGGACTTTTTTTCGATTTGGTTTAGAAATAAGCCAAAATTGAATGAAAATATTGAAAGGTAAAATTTCTCATGGGAGAAAATATTGAAATTTTCATTTTTATGACTTGAGGAAGGTTATAAATTATATTTTTCTTGCCTGAGGGAAGTCTTTTCTTGCCAAGGGAAGTCTTAACTAGAATTGATTGAATCAATTGTATAATATTGTTAAAGCCAAACAAGCAATTTAATAAAACTTCGCTGTCTGTCGTGTAAATTTTAAGAGAGTAATTCTGCTGGAACCAGTTACATGATGTATGTTTTTATGTTTTAATGTCCATTTACAAAGTGATTGTGTAAATAAAATACTTGATGAATTTTTAAAGGTATTTTCACAAACCTGATTGGGCTTGTTAAAATAGTTCCATCTTACAGGTGGTGTTAAAATTTGATACATTGAGACAAATATTAGCGATAGATAAATTGAGGCAATTAGTTGTGGTAGATTTGCAGTGGAGCTCCTAGCAGTTCTTACTATGTATATGATAGTAAGTCTGCAGAACACATTTGAATTTTACATGTGATGAAAATTCACCTGCTTTAATTGTTTGTAAATTTGTTTGCATGTACATGTATGTATGTATGTATGTATGTAGGTAGGTAGGTACGCACACACGCAGGCATGTAGGTATGTACATGTATGTATGTATGTACAAATGTATGTATGTACATGTATGTGTGCGTATGTACATGCGCGCGCGTGTGTGTGTGTGTGTGTGTGTGTGTGTTTGCTTATTTGTTTGCTTGTGTGTCCATAGCTGTGCCTGAAATTCACAAAAATGTATGCCCATTGACAATGAGAGTGGAACACCAATGCAGTTGTTACAAAGTCTGTAACAATAAAAAAAAAAGACACATGACAGTGACTGTATATGAGAATCAGTCATACAAACAACAGATGGAATAGATACATATAACATAACGTGATTACCAATCAATCAATCAATTAATTGATTCATTTATAGCATTCAGTTATTGTAATTTTCTTAATTTAATCTAGTAGTGATGAGAGTTCATAGATGTGTTAATTTGCATAACAAAGACATGACTTCTATCAATGAGGTCATATTTTGATCATACCATGTGATAAATACTGATAGATAACTCAATATCTACTATAGTACAGTACAGAATTGTAATTAAAATTACAAGACAATATTATGTCAGTAAAAATGAACATAGAATTGTACTAACATCTATTGTGTATTTCTCATCAGTCATTCATTTTATAATAATATGCAAATGTGTACATCAGTGTGTATATTTATATATGTAACTGTGTGTGCGTAAGCATTTCTGTGTACATGCATATATCTTCTTTACATGTATGAGACTTTAGACACATGCATACATGTACAACCTACAACACCAAAGTAAAGCGTTTTCTGTGTGTACCACAATCATTTATAGCATCCATATCAAGGGTAAAAGTATACTGTTTCATTTGCTAATTGACAGAATTAGAAAGGCCACATGCTAGGCTTGTAAATAAACCAATTGAAACTGTATACTTTTACACTTAACCATTTCGTGTAGGGTCTATGACTAAGTCTTGATATGAATGCTATAAACGAGTGTGGCACATAGAGAAAGTACTTTACTTGACTGTTACTCCTTGTAATATGAATGCTTTAAATGAGTGTAACACAAAGAGAAAGTGCTTTACTTCAGTGTTACTCTTTGTAATATGAATGCTATAAACAAGTGTAGCACATAGAGAAAGTGCTTTACTTCAGTGTTACTCATAATATGAATGCTATAAACAAGTGTAGCACATAGAGAAAGTGCTTTACTTCAGTGTTACTCATTGTACATATCTGCTACAATTGTATATTTCTCGTCAACCATGTGTTCTGTATGTGAGTTCAACTCAGTTGAGTAACTAGTCAATGACTAATACATATATACAAAATGTACTCTGTCCCTTACACAATAGATCCTATCTACAGTACATGTACACGCCATACATATGAAGTGTCTTATCCAATCCATCAAATATGTATAATTTATCATCTATAAGTGCATTAAACCTACACTCTCAATATGATGAATAATTTTATCAAAAAGAAATATTCATTTATCATTTTTAGGTTGCATTAATCACTTAGCAGGTATGATAAATAATTTTATGATTTCCATCAAAAATTTAAATGGGTGTTTTCTGCATATTACTGATGTTGGAACTGTGTTAATGCTTGTCATGGTCGGATGAAGATAGTAGTTGTCTCCCCATCTATCATTTTAATGGTTACCATGGTTGCATCTTGATGCTGATCTTCATCCAATCCATCATATGTTGTATAAACATTGATAGTATATTTGTTCTGCATGGGTTATTCTACAGGTATCCCCAAGGACTGTCTGACTTCCGTAGAGTAGCCAGTAAACCGAGTACATGCATGTATTCTTAAAAGTTTTATTTGATAATAGAAATGGCTAGACATAACAACCAGGACATGAGTTTAACATGAAATTTATCTTTCCTACATACAAATTATTTAGATATTAGAGCCACCATTCAACCACTAACAACCAAATCATTATCATCACATGTCAATAGTGAAGTCTTTGGTCATTGTGGTTTGCTGTATTTGTTGTTACTACTCTGGCAATCAAGGTCTCGGTTTACTAAGATAGCTACAAACTAAAACTATTGTTGTTCAATGTGGTAGAGTTCACAAATGGCTGATAGCGGTTCCCCTGTTGTGTGAATCTAATCACCCTGTAATTGACATAGCGTATAGACATTGGAAGTCCCCAAAAATGTATATTACAAGATCATGGAATTCAGAAATGCCACCTAGGCTATAATGAGTACAGTTAAACCAACATTCAAAGTTGATATCATGTTGTAACATCGACAATAGTTTTAGTTTGTGTTTTTCTTGGTAAATGAGATCTCGTTTGCCAAAGTAGTAATGAAGAAAACAGGCATTTGAGAGTGTGTCTGTTATATGTAGATAACCCACGTAACAAAATGGGAAATTGATACCATAGGTTCCCTACCTTGTATCATAATTTTGGGGTGGAAACTCTGGTAATGATTAGATAACTTTGCTAGATTTTATGCAATTACATTACATGTATATACACCACAGTTCTTAACAAAAACACTGCATGAATTCATATTATCTTGCCAATGAGTACTGCATCCATGTACAAGAATTCTTTTCCAACTGGGATTGCATCAGACTCGGCTCACTGCTATTACTGAACTGGTGGTAACACCTCACTGTGTTAATAGCACATCAATGCCTGCTCCATTTTGATATAAGCACCAGACTAGCCCAATGTTCAGATCTGGCTGACACCTAGCTAACACCAGGCTAGTCCAATATTAATTACTGGCTGACACCAGACTAATACCAGGCTAGCCCAATATTAACATCATGCTGACACCTATATATTTATAACGAGCTAACACCAGGCCAGCATAATGGAAAGTGATTCTTTGTAGAAAATGAAGAGATGAAAACTTCTTTGAGACTGAGACTTTGTTCTTGGTATTAATACATGCATGCACTATGCTCTAGGTATTAACACATACATTTCTCAGTGGTACACGGTATACACATTTTTCTCTATTCCCTGGTTATCTCACCTTCATGGCCTGCGCTAAGTAGATAGCAAAATGGAGTACTCTCGTGTGACAGAAAAGTGGAAACATGGTTTTAATGAAAAAAATTAAATGTGATCATATTTAAATTTGAATATTGATATCAATTCACGAACAAGGAATATTTCTGTGATGCATATCTGTAATCAATTTGAATTAGAATACATAAAAAATTATGAAACAAGAAAATTCTGATTAAAATTAATTTTGAGAGGCAACAAGATGGTAAGATGAAAACTTTGAAATCAGTGCATGTACTGTGGAATGTTCTTTGGGTATTAACACATTCATTTCTCTATGGTACATGGTATATACATTTCTCTATTCCTTGGTTACTTCACCTTCTTGGCCTTCACTAAGTAGATAGCAAAATGGAGTACTCTCATGTGACAGAAAAGTAGAAACACTTTTACTGAAATAAAAATCAGAAACGTGATCATACTAAACAAGAATTTTAATGAAACCAATTCATTTACAAGGAATATTTCTATATTATGAGTCTAAATTCATGTTGATATTCGACGGCTACAAAATTTTTTATGGAAGTTTTAGCGGGAAATTAGTTAAAATAAAGAGTTATAGTTTGAAATCTGTGTATGTACTGACTGACAGGATTCAATACATTACCAAATTTATTTATCAGTGTTATGTGATGTATTCATTTCTTTATTCCCTGGGTGTGTCACCTTCATGGCCTTGTCTAAGTAGATAGCCAAATGGATTAACCTGATGTGACAGAATTAGGGAGATGCAGTTTTAATGAAAAAATGTGAAATTTGAGCCTTTTAAAATCAAAATAATGAAACAGATTTATCTATAACTGATGTTTCTCTGTGATTTTGGTCTAAAAATGAAGTTGTCGTATGTCAAAAATTATGACAAAACTAAAATTTTTACCTAAAATAATTTCAGCGGGAAATAAACTGGCATTCAATATGAAGAGATTAAAATTTGAAATCTGTGCATGTACTGATTGACTTTTGTACCTATCATTAATATTACACATGCAGTTTTCAATGATATGTGGTATATTCATTTCTCTATTCCCTGGTTATCTAACCTTTATGCCCTTCCGTAAATAGATAGTCAAAAGGATTATTGTGAAGTGCTAAACACGTGCAACAAGGAAAATATCATGAGTGACACAATTTTTGAAAAATAAATTCTATGTTATCAAATTTGAAGTAAAATAATGACATGACTTTATCAATTAGGAATATTTGTGTGAGTTCCGACTAAAATAAAGTTGTGATTTGACATAAAGTTACAGACAAACAAAAAATTTTGTCAGCCATATAATTTTTCGGGAAAAATAACATGATGATTTTATCACTGTCTCAGAAATGTGTAATATTATTTCTATGATTCCTGTCTAAAATAAAGTTTAGATTTGGCAAAAAGTTTTTAAAAGTCAAGAATTTTTGTCAAATAATTTTTGAAAGAAAATACCGTAATTTCAGTATCAATTCACAGATGAGTATTATTTCTATGATTCCATCCTAAAATAAAGGTGACATTTGGCACAAAGTTACAGAAAATCAAGAAGTTTGGTTAAATGATTCAGACAGGAGGGATAGAAAGTGCTTACAAGGTACTGAAGAGGTTTAATAGTATGACCTCTTGAACTGGGT
This sequence comes from Glandiceps talaboti, assembly GCF_964340395.1. Lineage (NCBI taxonomy): Eukaryota > Metazoa > Hemichordata > Enteropneusta > Spengelidae > Glandiceps > Glandiceps talaboti. The sequence goes on from NC_135565.1 coordinate 15,102,757, forward strand.
CATTGGCAGCACCTGAGATACAGTATTAATTACATTAAGGTTTAATGTATTCTGTTGAAGAGATCCTCATGTGCATCGACGTCTCAAGTACCATGTCTGCTCAGTGCCAGGAATAGATTTGATGAAAACATGCAATAATAGAATTTTGGCAATTTTATCCTGTAGAGAGTTGTCGTCAAAAACCTGGTAATTTGATTTGAGCAAAATATTGTCATTTCACAGGCTAATAAGAGTAATAATGGTCAATCTATCATTTTTAATGGTGAAGAAGGATTTATAAAAGAAACTTATCAAAACGTCATAAATATTGAGTGAACACAAATAATGGACGAATACTTTGGATTCATTGCAGTGTGAAATTCATGAATAAACAGTGTTTCCATTTGCGTCAAATTTTGCATCAAATAAATGTATACTCATAAAAATTGATAATATCTGTGTACACTCGTATGCACTCCATTAGCCCAAGAAGACATTGCCATTTTGCCTACAATGTAATCTCACATGTGCAAACGTTACATGCAAATGCTTTTTTCTGAAATCGACTGCCTAGGACAAAGTCAAATGTACTGTCGGGCAAGTGGATACACAAATCATCCGTTACAATAAAAAGTTTGAAATTCAAATTGATATATTTTCAAAAGTATCCATTTCGTTGATGAATCTCTTTCACATCATTCAAAATGTGCACATACATGTAAATATAATCAAATATGAGAAAGGGGTGATTTGTAACATACAGAAAACAGTTAAAAGCAAACGAGATTACTTGTTCTGATAATGTCTACTAAATGTATACACCTATGGTTAGGAAGTCTTAATTGGTATTCATGGCATGTAGACGCAATAGTAATTTCTTTTGTAAAATCTTGATGCTTTGAAATACAGGTCTTGTATGATTAATACCATTATTCTTTAACACAAGGTCTTGTATAATTAATACTATTATGGTATAAAAGACCAGTCTGGGATGATTACTACTTTTACTCCTTAAAATGAGTTCTTGTATGATTAATACTATTATGCTGTAATCCGAGTACACTTCTTTGTACTTTGTAATTTCTTTAAAGAATAGTCATTGAATGAATTTCAACAAATTACTTGTTCTCTCTGAATTTGAAAGTCTCTCGGTTTCAACCTTCGAGACACTGCTGGTAGCTAGTGTATAACTTGCAGAGTGGTAACATTAAAGTATAAAGTACTTCAGTGCACTCAAAGAACTACAACCATGTGTTCCTTCATTCATCTCTTATACCTCATTACTGAATATTTGGCTGTTTTGTATTTTTTAATCTGAAAAAATGTCCAACTGTTACTTCCATTGTAAAAGTAGGAACACTAGACTGTGTGACTTCTATAATAGCCATATTTTGATTGACATGGTTGCATGTGTTTTTCCTTAACAATTTCCTACAAGAATTACATATCCTTTCCCACTCCATCCCTGTTAATCCCTAATTACTAGATCCCTGAATCTATCACCCAACCATCCACACTAAATTCCCATTCACATTCCTCCAACCCTATTTCCTCCCCACTTCTCCCCACCGTATTCATTACTTTGAAAACTTTCCTACAAAATAATACAGGTTCCCATCCTACCCCTCATTGCTGTATTTCCCCTCACCTTAAATTGAGTTATTAGTGTGACTTCAGTCGCCTTGTTTTTATTGACAGTTGCATACACGTACATATGCATCAATTTAAAAACTTCCCAACTAGGTAATTAAAAATCTCTCCCCTTCCGTTCCCCCATTTCCCTCCATTCCCCATTTCCCATATACACATTCTAATTTGAGTAACAGGCTGTGTCTTTACTCCCCATCACAATTAGATACATATATATATCACTTGCACCATTTCCTACAAGATAGCAAAATATATCCTCCCGTCCCTGTACCCCTCCCCTCCTTTTTTCTCCATTTCCTCACACCATGCATTGAGTTTCAGACTGTGACTTAACTTCCCATAGTTTTGATTGACAGTAGCATACATGTATCCACTTGGACAATTTCCTACAAGCTTATATTAATCCTCTTTTCTTCCCACTGTAAACTATGTATAGAAGGTTTATGTCTACACGTTATAACAAGTCTACTTCCCGTCTATAATTAGTATTTTACATTGCTGACATATAAGATATTCCATTTCTATGATACTTGAGTTGTTATAAGAAGCCAGTATTCCCAATTATACTACTAATCTGAAATAGTTATTGTGTTATATTGTACCTCAGTACGTGACTACACACAATGGTATAGTTAGTTGTAATATTGTCTAGGATTTCACTATAGTGTCTTTGTTACGTTATCATATTAGAATGGATAGCTGTTCTAGAAGTCATACAGTGTGTGTGTGTATTTGATGTCATCTAAGTATAAGTATACATTGTACATGTGTAATGCAGGACAGTGTTTTTGTTATGGTTTTAAGAACCCTGGTAATACACAGTTTAAGAACCCTGGTAACACATGGTATAAGAACCCACTGGTAACACACAGTATAAGAACCCTGGTAACACACAGTATAAGAACCCTGGTAACACACAGTGTAGGAACCCTGGTAACACACAGTGTAGGAACCCTGGTAACACACAGTTTAAGAACCCTGGTAAGATGCAGTATAAGAACCCTGGTAACACACAGTATAAGAACCCTGGTAACACACAGTGTAGGAACCCTGGTAACACACAGTATAAGAACCCTGGTAACACACAGTATAAGAACCCTGGTAACACACAGTATAAGAACCCTGGTATTACACAGTATAAGAACCCTGGTAACACACAGTATAAGAACCCTGGTAACACACAGTATAAGAACCCTGGTAACACACAGTATAAGAACCCTGGTAACACACAGTTTAAGAACCCTGGTAACACAGTGTAAGAACCCTGGTAACACATGGTATAAGAACCCTGGTAACACACAGTACATGTATAAGAACCCTGGTATTACACAGTATAAGAACCCTGGTATTACACAGTATAAGAACCCTGGTATTACACACAGTATAAGAACCCTGGTATTACACGTGAGGAAATCAAGTAAAAGATGAGTAGATTTTCCTATCTTGTGCCATATTTCTGAATGGGAACTCCAGTAAAATACCCATGTAAAATTAACTCTAGCAGATTTTATCTACCTTCATTAACAAAACACTGGTAGGGAATCCTGCTAGAATGACTAGGGAACTCAGGTAGATTTTACCGGCTACAACCCTTAACAAAATACTGGTAGGGAACCATGGTAAAATGACCGGGGAACTCAGGTAGACTTTACCTACTTACCACCCTTAACAAAATACTGGTAGGGAACCATGGTAATATAATTGGGGAAGTCGGGTAGACTTTACCTAATTGCCACCTTAACAAAATACTGGTAGGGAATCATGTTAAAATAACCAGGGAAGTCGGGTAGACTTTACCTACTTGCCCCCTTAATAAAAAACTTTGCAGAAATGTAATTTAATTCTCTTTTATCACACTACAATATGTCTTTATCTCGTGGAGTTGAACTCACAGTATTTATTGATTCAGCTTACTATCGTCTGTAAATCAGTCTTCGTTCATTTCTATCTTTACTCTGACTCACTCTCTCTTTTTCATTTCATCGCACAAATTCATCGTCTCACCTATTCAAATATAACACAAAACATCATACAATAAGCTTAGCTTTCCTTTTCGTGTGTTGATGTCTGGTGAATATTTGAAATATCAAGTGGTTATCACTTTCTTTTGATTTGGTGATGCCTCCAGGGGATAGCGAGATGAAAGAAGGTTTTTTTTCAGACTGTATAAATGTTTGACTGACAACCTGTAGGATCAATACAGTGTGATGTAGAAAAATGATTGCCAGGTTGGGGGGGGGGGGGGGGGGGGTGATTTCACTAGAAGAGTGATGTCTAGTTGACTTGGTATTGTGTTTCTCTGATGTGAGAGCTAAAAGGTGCAGGGATGTTGAGGAGAATGAAATTCTCAGAAATTGCTACGAAAATTAGAGATTGACATTTAATGAAAATAGCAGAAATGACTGTCTTCCCAAGTTCCTTTCTGAATCTGAGTGCACATTTGATAAATGTTATAGCATACTGACTAATGTATAATACCATGCATAAATCAAATAATTATCTTTGAACAGAAAATATCATCGGAATGATACATTTTTGGTTGTTCTACATCACAACAACCCATGTCTATGTCACTGGTTTGTGGTGCTTGAAATATCATAGTCAGAACATTCCAAAGCAACATTATTTTTGCAGGTTTTTTTTCAAATATGCTTGAGGGGTATAATTATATAATTTATTACATAATATTTTTTTTCATTGATCTGGAAGTAGTCATGACTATAAAGGGTTTATCACTTCAAGTCACTAGATGAGTAGTGACAAGGCTCCTTAGGTTACTCATAGTTTACCCATAGTTTCCTTAAGTGAATGAAGCAAAATATTGGGAAATGATATCTAAGTGTCATGCTGTGTGATGTGTTTTGAATCAATGCAGTACTAAAAGGGTGAAAAATGTAATGATGTTATGTTGGTATAACGAAAACAGAAAGACCAAATATGACATAGTGATTGTGATATGCTAATTAGTGTGATGTCATCCCATACTCATTTGCATAAACACCATTGCTAGATCCTACCTCCAGAGGGCACTATTTATGGGGAGGTCTATCAATCATAATTGTAATTTAAACTAGAATATCATATTCAAAATTAGAAGTTTTTGTCAATCAGTTCAAATTCAGACAGATAAGGAGATCAGTCTTATTTTGCATTGATCTAGGGGTGCTTGTTAATTGTGTGATCTAGGTCAGGTCATTTAATTTGTATTTTAACGAGTTGGTCAATTAACGATGATTGGCTGTGTTTCTACATGGTTGATAAGGACAGAATACAAATAAGTTAAACTACTAATTCCAATCAAATGAATTGGTCAGTGCTAGCACAGATTAGGTGAGGCTATCCAGAGGTGGAAAATCTCACTTGTAAGAAATTGATTTAAAAAAATAGGGAGTTTGTCCTTATTTTCAATTCCTTTAAGGTAATTGGGTCTAAATTCTGTTTCCTAGCAATATAATTTTGAGAATTGAATTTGCTGTTTTGACATTAACAACTCGCCCCGGCTTTACCAAGTGACACAGTGGAATACAGAATTTCATAGCTGTCTTAAAATTGATTTACAATCATATTCATCAGTTCTTTTCCACTAATGGAAATATCTGTCCTATTTGTATTTCTTTACCCCAGCCGTTCCTGTCAATTCAGATTTCTCTTATGTGATTTATGGAGCCTTTTCCAAATATCCAGTATTTTTGCTTTTACCTGTCACTGCAGTGAGCTAACTCTTTCTTTCAATTCTAGCTTCCACTAGCTGTCACAGTAGTGTGTGTGAGTTCTTTTCCAAAATTTCCAGCATTGATGTTTTTTGTACTTCAAGTCAATCCTTAGAGTTTCAGCTGCAGTATATATTTTTAGCTCTTTTCCCTATATATGTAATTCTGACATTTTGCCTATTAAATCTTCCTTACAATTCAAGTGACTGTGGCGTGCATTTCATCACCACTTTGCCAATTTCTCAGTAATTTTATTTTTTATGTATTCCTTTCAATTTCCCTGCAGTGTGTCAGAGTTCTTTTCAAAATGCCCAGTATATATGTATTTATACTTTTCTTGAGCCCTTTCACTCTATGGTGTGTTGTCATTGAATCCTGTATGCAGGCTGAAGCCAGATGTGTCTATATTATACAACAATGGTCATATTTCCATAAGCCCTCTTGAGATCCTAGCTATCTACTCACCAAGATTATTGGCGTGTGAAATGCACACATTGTAGTATATTTCTAGAGGGTACTAACTCTACATATTTAACCCTGTCCCACCCCAAGTATTTAGTAATCCTTAGAAGTATCATTATACTATTTATACAGCCATATATTACATCGCCAGGTGTTTGTTATTTTTTCAACAAAGGTTGAACAGAGACATGGAAGCTGAATCAATTTCATCAGGATGTCGTAAATCTCAGTTTGTATCATGTCTTCCTGTTATGTACTTCGTAATGGATGGATGGGATGAAATTGTTATGATGACATCATAATATATTCATGTTACATCATAAATTTGGATGACATCACATTCATATGACTACCACATTCATGTGACATAGATTCATGACATACATGTAATTTCAGAATCAGATGACAAATATATAACATTCATATGACATCATAGTATATTTTGTGTTACAGCATAAATTTGGATGACATCACATTCATATGACATACATTCATGGCATCATACAGTCATGTAATTTCAGAATCAGGTGACAAATATATAACATTCAGATGACATCATAAGATATTTTGTGTTACATCATAAATTTGGATGACATTACATTCATATGAGTACCACATTCACATGACATCATACATTCATGACATCATATATGTGATTTCAGAATCAGATGACATCATGCTTTTATACATCACATCCAGATGACATCATTCAAGTGACATCAAATGCATGTACATGTACATTCAGATTACATCACACATGTACATGACATTCTTTCAGATGACATTGACATCACACATGCAGATGACGTTTAGATATCATACGTAAGAAAATGTCATACATTTGGATGACATCACATATTTGGATGACATCCCCATATATTCAGATGACATCACACATTCAGATGACATCACACATAAGAAAATTTCATACATTTGGATGACATCACATATTTGGATGACATCCCCATATATTCAGATGACATCACACATTCAGATGACATCACACATAAGAAAATTTCATATATTTGGATGACATCGCACACATTCAGATGACATACTTTCATGACATCATACATTTACATGACATAATTAATATATCCTGAATGCCAGACAGTGGTACGCATACAAATATTTCTTCAACATTCAATTATAACATATCTCTTTAGTTTACTGTATAGAGACCTTACTTACAAATGTCTGTCATGTCACTCAGTATCAGTTTTGTTAATACGACAAGAAACCATAGCCAGGTGTTCATGCATTAATCAAGAGAAGTATCAATTTATAGATCTTTGTCAATGTAACCAAGGTAGAGTGACAGAAAACCATAATAGAAAGTAAATGAATTATTCACACACACACACACACACACACACAAACACACACACACACACACACACACACACACACACACACACACAATGTATGCCTGCATTCATGCACACACACACACCCACACAGACACATCACCACACATGCACAGACACAGACACACATACATACATACAGATGCACACATACACACAGACAAATACACAGACACACAAACTGTAGACAGATGTGTGTAATTCACTTGACTCTGTCCACATTGTCTTCCTAAGTTACTATTACCTGACTACTTAGAACACTAAACCAGACTTGATAAGTAAATGAGAATTGTCGTTTTTAATGGACTGTTAACTTTCAGTCAATTTTATTTCCTGTCACTATTGACAACTAGGGTAAATGGTAAGACTTCATTTCCTTCCCCAAGAGGAGACTGGGTCATACCATTTGTATAGAGGGAATCCCATGTTTTTTGAGTGGAGGAGGGGAGGGGGGGGGGGGTCATTTCTTCCTGTAGATATGTATGGGCATGCCATTTGTGTAGAATGGATTCCCACCTTTTTATCTAGGTGGGGGTGGGGGTGGGGGGGGGGTGTTCATTACTGTCCAACATAAATTTTGATGGCAATAATGTAAGAGTTCATTTCTGTTTTGTGTAGAACTGGGCATTGTTCCCGTTGTTGGGGGGGGGGGGGGGTCTCCATTACTGGCCAATGGAAATTTTGACAAAACATGATAAAATAGTACTTCATTGCTATTAGTCCAGTAGTAGTACTATGATGATATCATTTCACAAGGGTGACCATGTTGTCACATAATCATGTCACTCTGACTACAGACTTGCTACATTGTATCAATATCACATCACTCTGACTGTAGATTTGCTACATTGTATCAGTATCAAATCAATATGACTACAGACTTGTTACATTGTATCAGTATCATGTCAGCTATCTGCAGACTTGATACATTATACTGGTATAATGACAGACTTTATCAGTTTCAAAATCACAGACTTGTTACAGTGTATCAGTATCAAGTCACTCTGACTGCATGCAGACTTGATCACTATCATTTCACTTTAATAACAGGATAAATTGACTGCCAGATTGTACAAACATCAAAAGATATCAATATCATTATTTCTGTGTTACCACTGTAGTGTGAAATTATAAAAAAAAAAACACCTATAGTGTTTATAAATATTAAAATTGAATTCATTTGTTGTAATCTTGAGTTTAATCAGAGACTGATTGACCAATTTTCCTGATTAATTTCCTCCTCCTTAGAAAAAACAAAAGAATTGTCACTTTTGTTTGAATGCAATATTTCATACATTCAATGTAAATACTTGCTTCAAATGATGACAATGAAAATGATGGCATGGTAGACTTCTAAGTAGATGATTTTCACAGTTCTATGAACACAATTACAGGGGAAGGGTGTGAGTCATCATATCTAGTTCAATAAAGCGTTATAACTGAGTGTATTTTTAGTCCACTTTATATGCAATTTGCAAAGTCAACTTGTCCTCTTAGAATCTCAGATTGTATGACTACCTTTCTATTTGTCCTTCTGTCTATCTGTCTGTCTGTCTGTCTGTCTGTCTGTCTGTCTGTCTGTCTGTATCATGTCACTTTGATGACAGACTTGTGAAATTGTCCGTCTGTGTATGCAATGTACATGTATATACATGTGTGTATGTGTGCATGCCTGTCTGTCTCTGTCTGTCTGTCTGCCTGTTTGTCTGTCTGTCTGTCTGTCATTAACATTAAGCCAGATTTTCTTCCTGTCAGACACCAATATGTTTACATTTCTTGTCTATACCTATATATTGCCATTCAACTGAACAATATCAATAAATCACTTATGTTTCAGTGTCATTGGCGCCACTTATACCAGGCTTCACAAAGTGTTTTCAATGACCAACCTTTGTACCTGTCATAATGTAAATTGTACAATGAGTTCAAATAATATAATTTATTCCTAACTACTTCCTGCTATTTAGTTAATCAGGGTATAATTTGTGATAAATTCTTGAATTGGCAGGATATACTGTTTACAGAAGTGAGTGACCGATAGAGACTTAACCTATAGCAGTATTAGTTTCCTTGCAATCTAGTGAATTCAGCAGTGATACAGTCATGTTATTTATTTATTTATAAACCATCCAACAGGCATTGCCCAATAACAGGAGGAATGTTCAGTGTTAGTGTACGAGGAAATCGGAGTACCCAGGGAAAACCTACATTTTTCGGTAGAGTCAAACTGAATGACACTTTTCTCACTTACGGAGTGGTAAATTTAATCAAACCCAGAATGGGTTTGAACCCCGACCGCAGTGGTATGAGGAAAGTGGTTTAACCACTCAGCCACCAATAACCCTTTATGCAATAATTGTTCTCAACAATTTTGAGCCCTAGTGGGTAGGCTCTTAATCTTATGACCAGTTTGTTGTCATTATTGGGTGTTTCCTGGCACACCACCTGTTATGAAATTGTTATAGCAGTGAGACCAGACCATGTGCATAGCTTGTCGTATTTGAGATATTGAGATACAGTTAAGTTGGATTCTACAGAGTTTGCTTTCACAGATTCAGATATATATTCAGATAACCTAATGATATAGATAGACAAATAAATTTAATAAATGAATAAATTTAATAAATGAATGAATGAATAAATGGGTCAGTAAAGAAAGATATAAATAAATAAATATATGAATGAATGAATGAATGAATGAATGAATGAATGAATGAATGAATGAATGAATGAATGGAAAATAAATAAGGTTTAAGCTAGACAGCATATATCTTATATATATGGTATGGGGTAATTTTAATCATATTTTTTCACTGGGTTAAGATAAGAAACATATTAAACAAATAGTTTGAAAGAATGTTAAAAAATACAGCTTACACTTACACTAGTATGAGTGCAGTGTCATAAAGTTTACAACACAAGTGAACTGATCAGACTGTAATGTCTCCCACATAGTCTCTATTGTAATTTGATATCTAAAGTATGTAATGTAATAACACATTTGTGATAGATGTGTATGTTGATAAAAGATACAAAATTTTTGATAAATATGATCACTAAATAAAAAAATATTCTCTACAACTGATATTAAAACAAATTTTCTTTCCTTTCAATCTAAAATAACATGATTTGTGACAAAGTTTGGAAAAACAAAGAATTTTGAATTATGTGGGAAAGTATGTGGAGATGAATGTGAAAGGCAAACCCCCTGTTATGAAATGGAATAGTCTGGTTCACATTGTCAAAAGTTAATGATCAATCTATACAGCTGAGTACACACTGTCAAGTTGCCCTGCAGTCTATACCTAATTCTCTTTGTTTACGTCTGAAAAAAAGTCTAAAACCAGAGAAAATTTACTAGAATGGGTTCAAATATATTATTATGGGTGAACGATATGTGCTGATATCACAGTTCTACACAGGCTTTTGACATCAGAATTTTGTAAGTATGATTTAGATACTACAATATCATTTTGGTTTTTGGTCATTTTTGGGATCAATGTTATCACTTTGAGTTCATATTTATTCATATTATATGATCAGAATATGCTTAGTTCTGGTTATTGGTATTTTCATAAACGATAGTTTGTTGAAATTCATGTTGTGGTTAGTGTACTCATAGCTAATGGTATTACTATACTTTATGTGGGTTTTATCATGAATGATGTGTATTTATGTGAATAATTTCATTGACTATGTAAAGTTCTCAGCAAAAGTTCAGTTCCATCAATCAACAGTGCACTCAAATATCAAAGAGTTCTCATATTTCAATGACGAACAGCCATCTTCATCTGGGATTGAGGCCATAACCCCTAAACAGTTTGCTGAATGATGGATGTATCTTTGTGATATTTTAGCATGTAATCACCAAGTGTTTGGTTTTGAATATAACCCATAAATTATAACATTTGCTGATATTAGTTTGTTATACAGGTTATTTTAGGTACAGACCTAAAACTGTAAACCAACTATTGATTTGATCTGTTTTGAATATTAAAGGGTACAGCATGAAATATACTATACATAGAAAAATGAAGTGAAAAATTCAAAACAACAAACAGAAAGTCAAAAACATTGTATTTAAAAGTAATTCTTTGTTATCATCTATGAATGATAATATCACTGTTTTACACTTGCATCATTTGTTATGACAGATTTAGTTTCTTGTTAGGCAAAAAAAAAAAGAATTGTCAGTGGTTCGGACATTTTGTCTCTTAAAAGTGGTGCAATGACACATTTTTTTTAATTCTCAACAAATTTAAACCTGTAACTCAATCTACTACTTGTGGCAGTAACCTATCTTTTATTAAGTTCTTTAGAGCAAGTGTGTGTGCTTGTTCATGATTGGCTCTACAGTTGTCTTCACTGAAGTAGGGAGTGTTATTTTTGTGTTTCCCCTTGGATCTGCAGACTGCATGGGCTGGACAAACACACACACACACACAAACACACACAAAAAGACTGAGGCAAGGGTATTTAAGTGATGTGTGCACTGTCCAGAAACAATTATTTTTTTTTCTTTTTCATTTTTCTTCTTTTTTTTTTTTGGGGGGGGGGGCCTTACTGTTGGTTTTAATTTGAAAAGTCAATGTATTATTAGTAACTATACAACACTGAGTAGCTCTTTAAAAAGAGAATTCTGACAATGGGAAATATTTATGAAATGAAAGGAGTACCATATATGTAACTGTATCAAAGAGTAAAAAGTATGTGTACATAGTTACAATCAAATTACAATCTATAATTGCTATGTAGAGGACATTTATAGTCAATATGAAATATGA